>NC_069500.1:1421059988-1421339988 GCF_027579735.1 Bombina bombina
AGTTTGTTAATATCCTTCTGAAGATATGGTCTCCAGAACTGCACACAATACTCAAGATGAGGCCTAACTAATGATCTATAAAGTGGCATAAGAACCTTACTATTTCTGCTGCAAATACCTCTACCAATACATCCAAGCATTCTGCTAGCCTTACTCGCTGCATTACTACATTGTTTACTAAGTTTTAAATCATCTGAAATAATAATTCCCAAGTCCTGTTCCTCGTCTGTAACAGTCAGTAAAGTGTCATTGAGTCTGTAATTAACATTTGGATTTTTCTTCCCTAAATGCATTATTTTACACTTTGCTGTGTTAAACTTTAGACCCCAGTCATTTGTCCAATCCTCCAATTGTTGTATATCACTTCTCATTTTGTCTACCCCCCCTGGAACATCCACTCTGTTGCAAATTTTTGTATCATCTGCAAAGAGACATACTTTCCCCTGTAGCCCTTTGCTGATATCGCAGATAAATATGTTAAACAAAACAGGCCCCAGAACTGACCCCTGAGGAACACCACTAGTAACAGCCCCCTCTGCTGAATGAACTCCATTTACTAAGACACTTTGTTTTCTGTCCTTAAGCCAGCATTCCACCCAGTTCACAATTTTTGAATCTAGACCAAGGAGATATAGTTTGTGAATAAGTTTATTGTGTGGGACGGTGTCAAATGCTTTGCTGAAATCTAGATATGCTACATCAACTGCTCCTCCCTTGTCTAATACTTTTGTTACATAATCAAAGAAGTCAATTAGATTAGTCTGACATGATCTCCCTGAAGTAAAACCATGCTGATTTTGGTCCTCTAAATTGTTTGTCTTTATGTAAGTCATAATTCTTTCTTTTAAGAGGCTTTCCATTAATTTCCCTACTACTGAAGTTAAACTAACTGGCCTGTAGTTGCCAGATTCTTCTCTACTGCCCTTTTTATGAAGGGGTATTACATTTGCTATTCTCCAATCATCTGGGACAGCTCCTGTTAATAGTGACTGATTAAACAGATCAGTTAATGGGACAGTTAGCACTGATCGAAGTTCTTTTAAAACCCTTGGATGAATATTATCAGGACCCACTGCCTTTGTAACATTTATTTTTGATAATGCTAACAAAACCTCATCCTCTGTAAAAAGATTACTGTTAAGCTTGTTTCTATTTTGCGTTGCATCCCTTAATGTAGACATTGTATCTTCACAATCTTTAGTGAAAACAGAACAGAAGTAATCATTGAGACAGTCTGCAATCTGCTTATCTCCTTCTATTATTCTACCATCAACTGATTTCAATTTTACTATTCCTACCTTATTTTTTCTTCTTTCACTGATATATCTAAAGAATGTTTTGTCCCCATGTTTTACTGACTGTGCTATCTTCTCTTCTGCATGAGCTTTAACCTTCCTAATTAACTGCTTAGTCTTTTTTTGTTGGAGTCTCCATATTTTCATATCATCATCTGCTTGTGTGTGTCTGTAATTTTTATAAGCTATCTTTTTTGTCTTTACAGCATGTGCAACTTCTTTGGAAAACCAAATTGGTTTCCGCTTTCTTTTACTTTTACAGACATGTCTAATACAGTGTGCGGTTGCATCTAAAATGGCACCTTTCACAAATTCCCACTGTTCTTGAACCCCTGTAATAAGAGTTTTCCCCTTTAAATAGTTCTTTAGGTATTCTCCCATTAATGAAAAATCTGCCGTCCTAAAGTCTAAAACTTTTGTTTTAGTCTGGGTGGACAGTTCCTGAACATGAATACTAAACCAAACAGATTGATGATCACTGGATCCTAAGTTCTCACCTACAGACACATCTGAAACTGTATCACTGTTTGTAAGTATTAGATCTAATATAGCTTCCTTACGAGTTGGTTCCTTGACTAATTGTTCAAGTGATTCCCCTAGCAGAGATTCAAGAATATACCTGCTTCTAGCCGATCTAGCAGAAGGAATCTTCCAGTCTATATCTGGCAAATTAAAGTCCCCCAGTACTATAACCTTACCCTTCATGGTCATTTTGGTTATTTCATCTAATAACAGATTGTCCAGTTTTTCATCCTGCAATGGAGGCCTATATACAACCCCTATTCTAAAAACATTTTTATCTCCAATTTCCAAAGTCACCCAAATACTTTCCACCTCATCATTTGTTCCTACAATTTCAGTAACCTTTATATTTTCATTTACATACAAAGCAACTCCTCCACCTTTCTTTCCTACTCTGTTCTTTTTAAATAACCTGTATCCAGGTATGACTATGTCACAGTCATGCAAATCATTGTACCATGTTTCTGTTATAGCTACTAAATCCAAGTTGTCCCTAGTCATTATTGAAATGAGTTCAGGTAATTTATTTCCTAAGCTGCGAGCATTTGTGCTCATGGCACGAAGAATTTTTCTACTAGAATTTCTAGAATTGTTACTTGGACTAACAGTTTTGGCATGCTGTGGGGGGCAGGTGGATATATTAATGCTACCCCCCTTTATTAGTTTAAATGATTTCTAATAAAGTATTTAAACTCCTCTCCCAGATACTCTGTTCCTTTAGCATCCAAATGCAAGCCATCTCTCCTAAATAGCCTAGTATCTTTCCAAACAGAGCTATAATGGCCAATAAAACCAAATCCTCGTTCCCTGCACCACTTATCTAACCAAGAATTAAATGTTGTTATCCGCTCCATCTTTCCTGCTTCCTGGCCATACACAGGTAAAATAGCAGAAAATGATAGAGTTGATGCCACAGTCTCTAAATGATTACCTAGGTCACAAAACTCTTTCTGAACAGCAGCAACATGATTACTAGCCAGATCATTTGTTCCTAAATGTACAATCACATCTAACTCACTTCCCTTTCCTGCTGCCTTAACAATTCTCAAAATACGATTCTTATCCCTGTGAGCAGTAGCTCCTGGAAGACATCTAACCTCCCTTGTTTCTCCTTTACTTTCACCTAAATACACATTCCTCAAAATAGAGTCACCCACTAACAGTCTTTTTCTCAAAAACACATCTGCAGTTCTTTCCTGTGTTATGTTACCTGGAGAATCAGGTGCCAATAGATTTAAATTACCTGTTACAGCTTCAGAGGGCTCAGAAACAGCAATCTCCTCATCACAAGTATATTCGGCAAGAGCAGCATAGGAGTTTTGCAATGGCAGAGGTTGTGGGCAATGCTTCTGGTCTACTGTTCTAATTCTTCCAGAGCCTACAGTGATCCATCTGCCTCTCCTTGCTGATCTCTGGGGTAGAGGGGCTTCTTTCTGAGGCAGCTTTGTAGAGGTAACAGGTATGTTACTTACCTTAGCTTGAAGTTTAGCTATTTCCTCCCTTAACAGGGAAAACTGCTTACAAACAGGACAGCCCCTAAATCTCCAAAAAGTAGAACGATTAAAAAGTGCAAAACACCCATTGCACTGTATCTGAGACATTTTAAACTATGCAACACTTTAACAATAATAAAAATATAAGTATTATTTACTACTGAATAAGCCTGAATAACCCTGAATAACTCCTGAAATAACTCAAATATCCTTATGTATTTGTTCCTTAAATAACTCAAATATCCTTATGTATTTGTTCCTTAAATAACTCAAATATCCTTATGTATTTGATCCTTTTGTAGTTTGATCTCTTTGCTAAGAAGCAGAGCTAAATGTTTAGCAGAGCTAAACAGATCTCTTTAAATACCCTCAGAAACATCGGGTGGGGTCCCTCCTAATTGCTCACCTATGCAAACAATCTAATTGTTATCTAATTGCAATACTAAAAACCAGAATACAAAAGAATGTAAATTAACTCAAACCTTTAACTATTCAATTTCTGTAGTGAAACTAATTCACAGTTCAGGTCTACCACCTATAAAAAAACAAAATATAAAGTTAATAGAAATACAAAATATATTATCTGAAAGTACAAACTATTCAAGTAACAACAATTTAAAAGAGAAATGTTATATACCTTTCTGAAATAACTCAAATATCCTTATGTATTTGATCCTTTTGTAGTTTGATCTCTTTGCTAAGAAGCAGAGCTAAATGTTTAGCAGAGCTAAACAGATCTCTTTAAATACCCTCAGAAAGATAGGGTGGGGTCCCTCCTAATTGCTCACCTATGCAAACAATCTAATTGTTATCTAATTGCAATACTAAAAACCAGAATACAAAAGAATGTAAATTAACTCAAACCTTTAACTATTCAATTTCTGTAGTGAAACTAATTCACAGTTCAGGTCTACCACCTTTAACTATTCAATTTCTGTAGTGAAACTAATTCACAGTTCAGGTCTACCACCTATAAAAGGTACAGGTGTACCGCTCACTTTTTTGGCCAGACTTGGAAATACCGCAAATCCACTTACGTATATTGCGTATCCTCTTTTTTCAATGGGACTGAGTCTAACAAAAAGTGAGCGGTAGACCCTCTCCTGTCAAGAATGGTACCGCATTTTAAAGTCAGTAGTTTAGAGTTTTACACTACAACGCCGTAGCATAAAACTCTTAACTTAAGTGCTAAAAAGTACACTAACACCCATAAACTACCTGTTAACCCCAAAACCAAGGCCCTCCCGCATCGCAAACACTAAAATTTATTTTTTAACCCCTAATCTGCCGGACCGGGCAAAGGCAAGCCCGTCAGCACCCGCCTGCGCCTGGGCCGCAGGCGGGTGCTTACTCCTACAACCGCCACCACTACGACGCCAGCACCCTCCTCCATCTCAACACCGATAGATCATCCACCTGCCACCACCCATCCCTGACGAACACCATAGGACCCTTCACCTGCCGCAACTGCTCCTTCTCCTCCCTCTGAACCACTAACCCACCAGTCATCCTCACGCAAAAACAACCTCAACCACCTCAACTGCATCCTCCTCAACACCCGCTCCGTCCACAAGCACGCCGTCAAAATCTAGAACCTGCTAAACTCCACCTCCCCAGATGTTGCCTTCCTCACCGAAACCTGGCTGAACCCCAAATCAATGCCTGACATCGCCATCCCTGATGGATATAAGATCTCCCACAAGGATCACAGCAACTGACCAGGAGGAGGCATTGCCATCGTCCACAAACACTCCCTCCACGTCACAACCAGCTCCGACTACCACTCACCAGGCTTGGAACACCTACACTTCAAGATCCAGGTCAGTCCCAACACCACCCTCAGCAGCACCCTCATCTACAGACCTCCCGGACCTTGTCCTGCCTTCTGCCACTCCATCACCGACCTCATCGCACCCCACGCCCTCGCCTCAACAGACTACAACCTCCTTGGTGACCTCAACATCCTCCTAGACAACCCCAACAACCACAACACCACCAACCTCTTAGAAAACCTTGGAACCATTGGACTAAAGCAACTCGTCAACTCCCTAACCCACTTAGCCGGACACACCCTCGACCCTATCTACTCTGCATGCAATCACATCTCAGTCAACTACATCGCCAAACTCCATTGGACCGACCACCATTGCATACACTTTTCCTTCAACAAACCCACCACACACCTCCGGCAGCACCACCCGCCCCACAGAAACTGGAACAACATCACGAAGACCAACTGCACTCCACCCTGAACAAGTCCCCCCAGCTACCTTCACAGATGCCAACTCCTCCACCTGCAACCTCCACCACTGGCTCACAGACTGCGCCAACACCCTCGCCCATCTCCAGAAACTGTCCAACTGCCATCCCACCAACAAGGCTAGTTGGTTCACCCCGGCCCTCCAGGACTCCAAAAGCCACTGCAGGTGATTGGAAAGGACCTGGAGATCCAGCAAGACCCATATGAATAAAACAGCCTACAAAGAAGCCATCACTACCCACCACCACCTCATCAAAACCACCAAGAAGAAAGCCACCCAAGATAGAATCAATGCCAATGTCCACAACAGCAAGGAGCTATTCACAGTCATCAAGGAATTCTCCAATCCCAACAGCGACACCAACGACTTCCCGCCCTTCCAAGACCTCTGCGATAACCTCGCAACGTACTTCAACCGCAAGATCATCAACATCTATGACAGATTTGCGCCCCATAACTCACCCATCACCGCCTACCCACCAACTCCAACTGACACCTCATCCAAATACACCACCGCCTACCCCCCACAGACCATCGGGATCCCTCTCATCAGAGAGGACTCATCAGAATCATGAAATACATCCACTCCGGAGCACCCTCAGACCCATGCCCGCATCACATATTCAACAAAGCGGGTTACACCATCGCCCCCAAGCTCTGCAGCACTATCAACTGCTTCATCGAAACAGGCACCTTCCCGGATGATTGGAAGCATGTAGAATTAAAACCCCTACTGAAAAAAACCATGGCTCACCCCAATGATTCCAAGAACTACCGCCCAATCTCTCTGCTCCCCTTTGCGGCCAAAGTCATTGAGAAGTCCATCAACGCGTAACTCGTTGACTACATTGAGGCCAACCACACCCTGGACTCCTCCCAATCTGGTTTCAGTAGCAACCACAGCACCAAGATCGCCCTCCTTGCCGCCACAGACGACATCCTCGCCCTACTCGACTGAGGAGAGACCGCCGCCCTCATTCTCCTAGACCACTCAGTAGCATTCAACACTGTCTCCCACCTCACCCTACGCAACCGCCTACACGATGCCGGCATACGCAAAAAAGCCCTGGAATGGATCACCTCCTGCCTCACCGGCAGAACCCAGAAAGTTAGACTCCCACCCTTCACCTCCAAGCCCACAGAAATCAGTTGCGGTGTACCCCAAGGCTCTTCACTGAGCCCCATCCTATTTAACATCTACATGGCCCCTCTCACCGCCATTGCCCGATGACACGACCTCAACATCATCTCCTATGCCGACGACACCCAGCTAATCATCTCACTTACCAGGGACCCCACCACTGCCAAGAGAAACTTCCACAAAGGGCTGACAGCAGTTGCCACCTGGATGAGCTACAACTGCCTAAAGCTGAACTCAGACAAGACCGAAGTCCTCCTCTTCGGTCCCACCACATCTGCCTGGAATAACTCCTGGTGGCCCACAGTCCTTGGACACCCTCCAACCCCCACCGACTATGCACAAAATCTAGGCGTTATCCTGGACTCATCGCTCTCCATGGACCGACAAATCAACGCCGTCTCCTCTGCATGCTTCCACACACTTCACCTGCTGCAAAAGATCGTCAAATGGATGTCAACTGAGACCAGGAAGACTGTCACCCATGCCCTCGTCAGCAGTCAACTGGACTACGGCAACGCACTATACGCCGGCTCCACCATCAAGCTCTAAACGAGACTACAGTGCATCCAGAGTTCCTCGGCCAGACAATCCTCGTCATCCCTCATCAATGCCACATCACCAAACACATGCGGGACCTGCACTGGCTCCCCATCAACAAAAGAATAACCTTCAAGCTTCTCACCCATGCATTCAAGGCCCTCCACAACATCGGTTCCAAATACTTGAACCACCGCGTTACCTTCTACACCCCCACCAAACAACTTTGATCGCCCAACCAAGCCCTCGCAGTCATCCCCCGCATCAGGAAAACCCCAGCGGGAGGCAGATCCTTCTCTCACCTGGCAGCCAAGCCTTGGAACACCCTCCCGCTGCACCTCAAACAAGCTACCGCCCTATATAAGTTCAGAAAGGACCTAAAGACCTGGCTCTTCGACTGAACTGCAACCCTCAGCGCCTTGAGACCCTTACGGGTGAATAGCCGCGCTTTAAAAGAACCCAATAGATACGACCTATGTAAATTTTTCCACAGCTAAATTGCTAGTGATAAACTACATATGTGGCCAAACAATTCCCTCTGAACTTAATGTTACTTTTTTTTGTATGATCCCAATTGTGTACATTGTCTGATTTATCAATTTTATTGCACATACAACAGTTTCAATTACCACACCTGCAGGTCCCTGACTTGACCCCTGCCCAACTTGAAAGTGTATTGGAAGAGCTGATGGTAAAGGGTTTAAGTTTAGAAGGTGCCAATACGTTCTTTAGATCTTTATTTTTTCTGAATATGACATTGGGGCCCTCTCCAAAATGCTCCTTTAATATAGGATCCTTTCTATGAATATCTCAATGGCTTTTCATACTCTTTCTGGTTGCCTTGGCCCCTTCGCTAAAGGTGGTTATAATTTTACATCATTATTCAATTTTTTCTTTGTATACACATCACTAGTTGTTTTATTATATGTCAATAGTTCTACTCTAGACAAGTTGTTACATTTTTTTCTTGCATTTTATAATAGCGAGCATTATATGAGCATTTTAGAGAGAAACATAATAAAAATTCATCTGACTTAAAAATAAATTTTTTAGATCAAATAACACCATGTAGAGATACATTTACTAGATTAACAAATCTCAGACAGATCGATTGGGAAGTTTAACCCCTCAGGGACTAAATATTGATATAGACCTAGCTGCTTTTATGATCTAACTAATAGAGATCTAGTTAACTATGAATAACTTACTTGGTGGATGTACACATCCAAATAGAATATAAGGTTTTATAAGTAATATTGATTAATTTCAGGGATTCAAAAAATGTCATTCACTATATATGATTTTAAGTGACAATATGAGAACTTTATTATCGAAGCAAATATAATATGATACATATGAGGGATGTTACCTTAGATTAATTATGTTAGGGTTTTTCTAATTGACCAAATAATTTATTCTTCTACAAACTATGGCCTAGATTTAGAGTTGGGCGGTAGCCGTGAAAACCAGCGTTAAAGGCTCCTAACGCTGGTTTTTACCGCCCTCTGGTATTTGGAGCCAGTCATTAAAGGGTCTAATGCTCACTTTCCAGCCGCGACTTTTCCATACCGCAGATCCCCTTACATCAATTGTGTATCCTATCTTTTCAATGGGATCTTTCTAACGCCAGTATTTAGAGTCGTGGCTGAAGTGAGCGTTAGAAATATAATGACAAAACTCCAGCCGCAGAAAAAAGTCAGTAGTTAAGAGCTTTCTGGGCTAACGCCGGTTTATAAAGCTCTTAACTACTGTGCTCTAAAGTACACTAACACCCATAAACTACCTATGTACCCCTAAACCAAGGTCCCCCCACATCGCCGCCACTCTATTAAAATGTTTTAACCCCTAATCTGCCGACCGCATGCTGCTGCCACCTACGTTATCCCTATGAACCCCTAATCTGCTGCCCCTAACACCGCCGACCCCTATATTATATTTATTAACCCCTAATCTGCCCCCCTCACCGTCGCCTCCACCTACCTACACTTATTAACCCCTAATCTGCCGAGCGGACCGCACCGCTACTATAATAAAGTTATTAACCCCTAATCCGCCTCACTCCCGCCTCAATAACCCTATAATAAATAGTATTAACCCCTAATCTGCCCTCCCTAACATCGCCGAACCTAACTTCAAGTATTAACCCCTAATCTGCCGATCGGAGCTCACCGCTACTCTAAAAATTTTTTTAACCCCTAAAGCTAATTCTAACCCTAACCCTAACACCCCCCTAAGTTAAATATAATTTTATTCTAACGAAATAAATTAACTCTTATTAAATAAATTATTCCTATTTAAATCTAAATACTTACCTGTAAAATAAACCCTAATATAGCTACAATATAAATTATAATTATATGGTAGCTATTTTAGGATTTATATTTATTTTACAGGCAACTTTGTATTTATTTTAACAAGGTACAATAGCTATTAAATAGTTAATAACTATTTAATAGTTACCTAGTTAAAATAATTACAAAATTACCTGTAAAATAAATCCTAACCTAAGTTACAATTAAACCTAACACTACACTATCAATAAATAAATTAAATAAACTACCTACAAGTATCTACAATTAAACCTAACACTACACTATCAATAAATAAATTAAATACAATTCCTACAAATAAATACAATTAAATAAACTAACTAAAGTACAAAAAATAAAAAAGAACTAAGTTACAAAAAAATAAAAAAATATTTACAAACATTAGAAAAAAATTACAACAATTTTAAACTAATTAAACCTACTCTAAGCCCCCTAATAAAATAACAAACCCCCAAAATCAGCCGATCAGCCAATCAGATTGAGCTCGCATTCTATTGGCTGATCGGAACAGCCAATAGAATGCAAGCTCAATCTGATTGGCTGATTGAATCAGCCAATCGGATGGAACTTGATTCTGATTGGCTGATTCCATCAGCCAATCAGAATTTTCCTACCTTAATTCCGATTGGCTGATAGAATCCTATCAGCCAATCGGAATTCGAGGGACGCCATCTTGGATGACGTCCCTTAAAGGAACCGTCATTCGTCGGGAAGTCGTCGGAAGAAGAAGATGGGTCCGCGTTGGAGGTCTTCAAGATGGAGCCTGTCCTCATCGGATGAAGATAGAAGATGCCGCTTGGAAGATGATGGTTGCCGGTCCAGATCTACTCTTCTTCCCGGATAGGATGAAGACTTTGGAGCCTCTTCGGGACTTCTTCAGCTGTCGCTTGATAGAAGACTTCAACCCGATGATGGATGTCTAGCCCCCGCTTGGGCTTGGATGAAGATTTCGGAGTCTGGAACGATCGATGATACCGGGCATGGTGAAGACAAGGTAGGAAGATCTTCAGGGGCTTAGTGTTAGGTTTATTTAAGGGGGGTTTGGGTTATATTAGGGGTATGTGGGTGGTGGGTTGTAATGTTGGGGGGGTATTGTATGTTTTTTTTTACAGGCAAAAGAGCTGAATTCTTTGGGGCATGCCCCGCAAAGGGCCCTTTTAAGGGCTGGTAAGGTAAAAGAGCTTTGAACTTTTGTAATTTAGAATAGGGTAGGGCATTTTTTTATTTTGGGGGTCTTTGTTATTTTATTAGGGGGCTTAGAGTAGGTTTAATTAGTTTAAAATTGTTGTAATATTTTTCTAATGTTTGTAAATATTTTTTTATTTTTTGTAACTTAGTTCTTTTTTATTTTTTGTACTTTAGTTAGTTTATTTAATTGTATTTATTTGTAGGAATTGTATTTAATTTATTTATTGATAGTGTAGTGTTAGGTTTAATTGTAGATAATTGTAGGTAGTTTATTTAATTTATTTATTGATAGTGTAGTGTTAGGTTTAATTGTAACTTAGGTTAGGATTTTTTTTACAGGTAATTTTGTAAATATTTTAACTAGGTAGCTATTAAATAGTTATTAACTATTTAATAGCTATTGTACCTGGTTAAAATAAATACAAAGTTGCCTGTAAAATAAATATTAATCCTAAAATAGCTACAATATAATTATAATTTATATTGTAGCTATATTAGGGTTTATTTTACAGGTAAGTATTTAGATTTAAATAGGAATAATTTATTTAATAAGAGTTAATTTATTTCGTTAGATAAAAATTATATTGAACTTAGGGGGGTGTTAGTGTTAGGGTTAGACTTAGCTTTAGGGGTTAATACATTTATTATAGTAGTGGTGAGCTCCGATCGGCAGATTAGGGGTTAATTATTGTAGGTAGCTGGCGGCGACGTTGTGGGGGGCAGATTAGGGGTACATAACTATAATGCAGGTAGCGGCGGTTTACGGAGCGGCAGATTAGGGGTTAAAAAAAATATGCAGGTGTCAGCGATAGCGGGGGTGGCAGATTAGGGGTTAATAAGTGTAAGGTTAGGGGTGTTTAGACTCGGGGTACATGTTAGAGTGTTAGGTGCAGACGTAGGAAGTGTTTCCCCATAGAAAACAATGGGGCTGCGTTAAGAGCTGAACGCTGCTTTTTTGCAGGTGTTAGGTTTTTTTTCAGCTCAAACTGCCCCATTGTTTTCTATGGGGATATCGTGCACGAGCACGTTTTTGAAGCTGGCCTCGTCCGTAAGCACCGCTGGTATCTAGAGTTGCAGTGGCGTTAAATTATGCTCTACGCTCCCTTTTTTGGAGCCTAACGCACTGAAAACCCAGCCATTCTGTGAACTCTAAATACCAGCGGTATTTAAAAGGTGCGGGAGAAAAAAAGCATGCGCAGCTAACGCACCCCTTTGGCCGCCAAACTCTAAATCTAGCCGTTAGTCTTTTAATACTGTTGCAATGTTATTAAGAAACAATCGGCTAGATTACGAGTCTTGCGTTATGAGTAAAAAAGCAGCGTTAATCCTCGTAACACTGCTTTTTTACTACCACTGGTATTATGAGTCTTGCAGATTTAGGGGCACCGCACACTTTTTTGGCCTTACCGCAAATCAACTTACGCAAATTGCGTATAGTCTTTTTTCTATGGGACTTCCATAGCGCCGGTATTACGAGCTTGTCCTGGGAGGCCAAATAGTGAGTACAGCTTATACCAACAAGAACCGTAATGCATTTTAAAGTCAGTAGTTATGAGTTTTACACTACAAAGCTGTAGCATAAAACTCATAACTAAAGTGCTAAAAAGTACACTAACACCCATAAACTACCTATTAACCCCTAAACCGAGGCCCTTCCGCATTACAAACACTAAAATTAAATTATTGACCCCTAATCTGCTGCACTGGACATCGCCAACACTATAATAAACATATTAACCCCTGAACCGCCGCACTCCCGCCTCGCAAACACTAGTTAAATATTATTAACCCCCTAATCTGCTGTCCCTAACATCGCCGCCACCTACCTACATTTATTAACCCCTAATCTGCCGCCCCAACGTCACCTACACTATATTAAATTTATTAACCCCTAAATCTAAGTCTAACCCTAACCCCCCTTACTTAAATATAATTAAAATAAATCTAAATAAAACCTACTATTAATAACTAAATAATTCCTATTTAAAACTAAGGTTAGGTTTTATTTTACAGGCAAGTTTGTATTTATTTTAACTAGGTAGAATAGTTACTAAATAGTTATTAAATATTTACTAACTACCTAGCTAAAATAAATATAAATTTACCTGTAAAATAAAACCTAACCTGAGTTACACTAACACCTAACCTTACACTACAATTAAATAAATTCCCTAAATTAAATACAATTAACTAAATTCAAAACAATTACCTAAATTAAAAAAAAACACACTAAATTACATAAAATAAAAAACAAATTACAAGATCTTTAACCCCTTAATGACCAACGACGTGCAGGGTACGTCCTCCAAAAAAATGTCCTTAACGACCAAGGACGTACCCTGCACGTCGTTGGTCTTTGAAAGCAGTGGAAGCGATCCTGATCGCTTCCAGCTGCTTTCATGTTATTGCAGTGATGCCTCGATATAGAGGCATCCTGCAATAACTTTTTTAAGCAGTCCGATGCAGAGAGAGCCATGCACGTTTGAAACTGCCCAAAAGTTATAATTGAAGTGGAAGAGGCACAAGGTGGGACTCAGTGGGAGAGAGGGTGGGAATAAAAAATATTAATGATCTGGGAGAGGGTGGGGGGTTGGGTTTTAAGGGGGTAAGCTACACTACAGAAAAACAAAATAAACTTTTGATTTCAAACTGGGTACTGGCAGACAGCTGCCAGTACTCAATATGGTGCACAATAAGGCAGATGAGGGGGGTAGAGAGCTGTTTGGGGGGGATCAGGGAGGTTGGGGCTAAGGGGGGGGTCCTACACAGCAGAATTATTATTTTTTTTTTTTAAACAAAACAAAAAAAACCTTTTATTTTAGTACTGGCAGACTCTCTGCCAGTACTTAAGATGGCGGGGACAATTGTGGGGTGGGGGAGGGAAGACAGCTGTTTGGGAGGGATCAGGGGGTCTGATGTGTCAGGTGGGAGGCTGATCTCTACACTAAAGCTAAAATTAACCCTGCAAGCTCCTTATAAGCTACCTAATTAACCCCTTCACTGCTAGCCATAATACACGTGTGATGCGCAGCAGCATTTAGCGGCCTTCTAATTACCAAAAAGCAACGCCAAAGTCATATATGTCTGCTATTTCTGAACAAAGGGGATCCTAGAGAAGCATTTACAACCATGTGTGCCATAATTGCACAAGCTGTTAGTAAATAATTTCAGTGAGAAACATAAAATTGTGAAAAATTTAGCGTTTTTTTCAATTTGATCGCATTTGGCGGTGAAATGGTGGCATGAAATATACCAAAATGTGCCTAGATCAATACTTGGAGTTGTCTACTGCACTACACTAAAGCTAAATTTAACCCTACAAGTTCCCTACATGCTCCCTAACTAACCCCTTCACTGCTGGGCATAATACACGTGTGGTGCACAGTGGCATTTAGCGGCCTTCTAATTACCAAAAAGCAACGCCAAAGCCATATATGTCTACTATTTCTGAACAAAGGGGATCCTAGAGAAGCATTTACAACCATTTATGCCATAATTGCACAAGTTGTTTGTAAATAATTTCAGTGAGAAACCTAAAGTTTGTGAAAAAATTTGTGAAAAAGTGAACGATTTTTTTTATTTTATGGCATTTGGCGGTGAAATGGTGGCATGAAATATACCAACATGGGCCTAGATCAATACTTTGGGATGTCTTCTAAGAAAAAATATATACATGTCAGGGGATATTCAGGGATTCCTGAAAGATATCAGTGTCCCAATGTAACTAGCGCTAATTTTGAAAAAAAGTGGTTTGGAAATAGCAAAGTGCTTCTTGTATTTATTTCCCTATAACTTGCAAAAAAAGCAAAGAACATGTAAACATTGGGTATTTCTAAACTCTGGACAAAATTTAGAAACTATTTAGCATGGGTGTTTTTTGGTGGTTGTAGATATGTAACAGATTTTGGGGATCAATGTTAGAAAAAGTGTGTTTTTTCCATTTTTTTCCTCATATTTTATATATTTTTTTATAGTAAATTATAAGATATGATGAAAATAATGGTATCTTTAGAAAGTCCATTTAATGGCGAGAAAAACGATATATAATATGTGTGGGTACAGTAAATGAGTAAGAGGAAAATTACAGCTAAACTCAAATCCCGCAAAAATGTAAAAATAGCCTTGGTCCCAAACGGACAGAAAATGGAAAAGTGCTGTGGTCATTAAGGGGTTAAACTAATTACACCTAATCTAATAGCCCTATCAAAATAAAAAAAGTCCACCCAAAATAAAAAAAAAACTCTAGCCTAAACTAAACTACCAATAGCCCTTAAAAGGGCCTTTTGCGGGGCATTGCCCCAAAGAAATCAGCTCTTTTACCTGTAAAAAAAAATACAAACAACTACCCCAACAGTAAAACCCACCACCCATACAACCAACCCCACAAATAAAACCTTAACTAAAAAAACCTAAGCTCGCCATTGCCCTGAAAAGGGCATTTGGATGGGCATTGCCCTTAAAAGGGCATTTAGCTCTATTGCGGCCCAAAGCCCTGAAAAAATCCTATTGGCTGAGCCAATAGGATTGAGCTGGCATTCTATTGGCTGTTCCAATCAGCCAATAAAATGCCAACTCAATCCTATTGGCTGATTGTATCAGCCAATAAGATTGAAGTTCAATCTTATTGGCTGATTGCATCAGCCAATAGGATTTTTTCAACCTTCATTCCGATAGGCTGATAGAATTCAATCAGCCAATCGGAATCTAAGGGACGCCATCTTGGATGACGTCACTTAAAGAAACATTCATTCCAGAAGAAGCCGTTGATTGAAGAGGATGCTCTGCGCCGGATATCTTGAAGATGGAGCCGCTCCGCATCGGAAGGATGAAGATAGAAGATGCTGCCTGGATGAAGACTTCTGCCCCTCTGGAGGACCACTTCTGCCCGTCTGGAGAACCACTTCTGTCGGCTTCGTTGAGGACATCTTGCCGCTTGGATGAAGACTTCTCCTGGTAAGTGGATCTTCGGGGGTTAATTTTAGGACTTTTTAAGGGTGTATTGGGTGGGTTTTAATTTTAGGTTAGGGCTTTGGGCCGCAATATAGCTAAATGCCCTTTTAAGAGCAATGCCCATCCAAATGTCCTTTTCAGGGCAATGGGGAGCTTAGGTTTTTTTAGTTAGGGTTTTATTTGGGGGGTTGGTAGTGTGGGTGGTGGGTTTTACTGTTGGGGGGGTTGTTTGTATTTTTTTTACAGGTAAAAGAGCTGATTTCTTTGGGGCAATGGCCCTTAAAAGGCCCTTTAAAGGGCTATTGGTAGTTTAGTTTAGGCTAGGGTTTTTTTTATTTTGGGGGGACTTTTTTTATTTTGATAGGGCTATTAGATTAGGTGTAATTAGTTTAAAGATCTTGTAATTTGTTTTTTATTTTCTGTAATTTAGTGGGGGGGTTGTAATTTAGCTAATTGTTTTGAATTTAGTTAATAGTATTTAATTTAGGGAATTTATTTAATTGTAGTGTTAGGTTAGGTGTTAGTGTAAGACAGGTTTGGTTTTATTTTACAGCTAAATTTGTATTTATTTTAGCTAGGTAGTTATTAAATAGTTAATAACTATTTAGTAACTATTCTACCTAGTTAAAATAAATACAAACTTGCCTGTAAAATAAAAATAAATCTTAAGCTAGCTACAATGTAACTATTAATTATATTGTAGCTAGCTTAGGGTTTATTTTATAGGTAAGTATTTAGTTTTAAATAGGAATAATTTATTTAATGATAGGAATATTTATTTATATTTATTTAAATGATATTTAAGTTTAGGGGGTGTTCGGGTTATTGTTAGACTTAGGTTTAGGGGTTAATAAATTTAATATAGTTGCGGCGGTGTAGGGGGGCAGATTAGGGGTTAATAAATATAATGTAGGTGGCGGCGGTGTAGGGGGCGGCAGATTAGGGGTTAATAAGTATAATGTAGATGGCGGCGGTGTAGGGGGCGGCAGATTAGGGGTTGATAAGTATAATGTAGGTGGCGGCAGTGTAGGGGGCGGCAGATTAGGGGTTAATAAGTATAATGTAGGTGGCGGTGGGCTCCGGGAGCGGCGGTTTAGGGGTTAATACATTTATTAAAGTTGCGATGGGCTCCGGTAGCGGCGGTATAGGGGGTAAACAGTATAGTATAGTGTGGGTGTTTAGTGACAGTATACCAATAAAGCTGGGAAAAAGCCAAAGAGTAGCGAGATCGATGACTATTAGGTAACAACAGTCCACTGCTCATCACCCTGTACTTGGTGTGTGGCTTTTTGGTAACTTTGGAGAGCGTATTCAGGTCCGCGGTAGCGATGTTAGGCGATCTTAGGCGAGCGTATTGGTGCCGTCAATTGCAAGTAAGTAGATGCCTCTATCTGAATGATGACTATTTAATTTTGACTTTTTATATCCCCTTAACACAGTGAAAAACCATTGGAAAACTGTAGGATAAATGTTTTTTAATGGTGAAAAAATCTGCTCCACATCAGCATGATCCTGTCTGCCTGGCATCACAATCATTATTACACAAGCAATTGATTGTGCAGCCATTCTCCCTGCTCTTGAGCAACCAGTTGCGTAAGAGTAGAGCTTTTCTATTATCCCCATTGAGGTGGTGGTGGGGGGTAAAAAGACCACTGTTATTCTACAAGTGTTACAGGCCCAGAGCCCTTGGAAGGATAGACAATGAGTGAATCGCTGACAGTTATGAGCAAGCGATAAGGGGTTTATCGCTGGTGTTTGTGCATGTCGGATTTTCTGCTCGTAAAATAAGTTGAAAGTAAACGCAATGGCGTTCTGTGATTACCGCATCCTCAGAACTCTGGTTAACTGTTTCGCAAAACAAAAAAGGGTCAGTTATTTTGAGGGGACAGCAAATGTACTCACTACTTTACATTGTAGCAAAGTGTCATTTCTTCAGTGGTGTCACATGAGATACTGTATATGTAGAAATATGTATTTATGAATAAATAGAACATATTCTGCTATGTGAACATAGCGCAAATAAGAATATGCAATCAGGTTTGCGCGCAAATTGACTTTTTTTTTTCAATTTTTTGGCTCCACTGACTTCTATGAGGGAATAGGTTATCATGCGTGCAATATTCTAAGTTCAAAAAAAGTTTACTTTCAACTCATAATACAAGCGCAATCTGACGTGCGCAAAAAAATTACTTCAAGCGCAGTTAATGCTCAAGTGATAGATACATGATGATAGATAGATTGATAGATAGATAGATAGATAGATAGATAGATAGGCATACAGATATAGATAGATAGACATCAATTGATTTATTGATGATAGATAGATAAAAAGATAATAGATTTATAGATATGATAGATAGATGATGATAGATTGATAATATATAGATAAATAGGCACACAGATATAGATAGACAGACAGACATACCTTGATTCAAAGATAGATACATAGATAGACAGATAGATAAAATATTTGAATGATAGATAGATAGGCAGGTAGATAAAAGAATAGATAGATGATTGATAGATAGATAGATAGATAGATAGATAGATAGATGGATGATAGATAGATATATTGATAATAGATAGATAAATAGGCACACAGATATAGATAGACAGACAGACATTGATTCATAGATAGATACATAGATAAACAGATAGATAAAAGATTAGATAGATAGATAGATAGATAGATAGATAGATAGATAGATAGATAGGCATACAGATATAGATAGATAGACATTGATTAATTTATTGATAATAGATAGATAAAAAGATAATAGATATATAGATATGATAGATAGATGATGATAGATTGATAATATATAGATAAATAGGCACACAGATATAGATAGACAGACAGACATACATTGATTCAAAGATAGATACATAGATAGACAGATAGATAAAAAATTTGATTGATAGATAGATAGGCAGGTAGATAAAAGAATAGATAGATGATAGATAGATAGATAGATAAATGGATGATAGATAGATATATTGATAATAGATAGATAAATAGGCACACAGATATAGATAGACAGACAGACATTGATTCATAGATAGATACATAGATAAACAGATAGATAAAAGATTAGATAGATAAATAGATAGATAGATAGATAGATAGATAGACAGGTAGATAAAATATTTGATTGATTGATAGATAGATAGATAGATTGGCATGTAGATAAAATAATAGATAGATAGATGATAGATAGATAGATAGATAGATAGATATATGGATGATATATATATATATATATATATATATATATATATATATATGTATATATATATATATATATATATATATATATATATATATATATATATATATATATATTGATAATAGATAGATAAATAGGCACACAGATATAGATAGACAGACAGACATTGATTTATAGATAGATACATAGATAGACAGATAGATGAAAGATTAGATAGATAGATAGATAGATAGACAGGTAGATAAAATAATAGATAGATACATAGATAGATAGATAGATAGATAGATAGATAGACAGGTAGATAAAAGATTTGATTGATAGATAGATAGATAGATAGATAGATAGATAGATAAAATAATAGATAGATAGATAGACAGATAGATTACTTTCCGGCTAATATGTTCACTCCGAGTACTGCTACAGGTACACAGATGACAATGGTACCTAACCACATTGTACTATAGTCAAATTAAATGAAGGACAAGCTGTTGTAGCTGTTATGTCAGATAAGCTCAGACCGCGATAAACTCAGACCGCGATAAGCTCAGACTGCGATAAGCTCAAACCGCGATAAGCTGAGACCGCGATAAACTTAGACCGCAATAAGCTTAGACCGCGATAAGCTCAGACCGCGATAAGTTCAGACCGCGATAAGTTCAGACCGCGATAAGCTCAGACCGCGATAAGTTCAGACCGCGATAAGTTCAGACCGTGATAAGTTCAGACCGTGATAAGTTCAGACCGTGATAAGCTCAGACCGCGATAAGCTCAGACCGCGATAAGTTCAGACCGCGATAAGTTCAGACCGTGATAAGCTCAGACCGCGATAAGTTCAGACCGTGATAAGTTCAGACCGTGATAAGTTCAGACCGTGATAAGCTCAGACCGCGATAAGTTCAGAACGCGATAAGTTCAGACCGCGATAAGTTCAGACCGCGATAAGCTCAGACCGCGATAAGTTCAGACCGCGATAAGTTCAGACCGCGATAAGTTCAGACCGCGATAAGTTCAGACCGTGATAAGTTCAGACCGCGATAAGTTCAGACCGCGATAAGCTCAGACCGCGATAAGTTCAGACCGCGATAAGTTCAGACCGCGATAAGCTCAGACCGCGATAAGCTCAGACCGTGATAAGTTCAGACCGTGATAAGTTCAGACCGTGATAAGTTCAGACCGCGATAAGTTCAGACCGCGATAAGCTCAGACCGCGATAAGCTCAGACCGCGATAAATTCAGACCGCGATAAGCTCAGACCGCGATAAGCTCAGACCGTGATAAGTTCAGACCGTGATAAGCTCAGACCGTGATAAGCTCAGACCGTGATAAGTTCAGACCGTGATAAGTTCAGACCGCGATAAGTTCAGACCGCGATAAGTTCAGACCGCGATAAGTTCAGACCGCGATAAGTTCAGACCGTGATAAGTTCAGACCGCGATAAGTTCAGACCGTGATAAGCTCAGACCGCGATAAGTTCAGACCGTGATAAGTTCAGACCGTGATAAGTTCAGACCGTGATAAGCTCAGACCGCGATAAGTTCAGACCGCGATAAGTTCAGACCGTGATAAGCTCAGACCACGATAAGCTCAGACTGTGGATCCAGTCCCTATTCGCCTCACCTTGACTGAGAAGTGAGAATGTGGCTCGTGTGAGGATGCTGCAGACCAGATGGAAAGTCATTTTTTATGTCTTGAAGCAACATTTCACAGATGCTCATCCCAGATGTCTAATGAACGTGCAAGTAAAGCAAGTCATTAATGCTCAGGTCGTTATCAGAGGAGGTGAGGTGTGGGACACAAGGGTCCCCTCGCTTTCTCTGTCTGTAATGTCCTTTACTATCTCAGGGACATTCTGTCACTTTATACAATACAGGGTCACTGTCATTGGTACAAGCAATTGGTACAAGCAGTCACCTAATGTGCATGTAGGAAGGACGTGCACTGTATCTGCCTTATAAAGAGGAAACTGAGACCCACAAAACGCAAGTTATCTCAGTCACCAGTATTTGTAGAGTGATTTTTACATTGTTATCACAATGACAGCACATAGATTATATTATAAATACAGTGATAGATCGTTTATTACATTAATGTTATATTTATTTGTCAAGTTACAACAGAATCTGCTATAACCATCAACTAGTACAAGATATCTAGCAATGTGTAGGTAATTATATTTTATCTAATTAAATTATCAGATATTTATAATGCTAAAATAATAAAGTGCATTCGTAATAGGTGTAATGTATGTAACACTGTATTCATGTTCTTGTGTTACACACATAGGTGCCTCACATACGCCTTATACACAGTATATGCACACATAGGTGCCTCACATATGCCTTACATACAGTAGATGCACACATAGGTGCCTCACATACGCCTTATACACAGTAGATGCACACATAGGTGCCTCACATACGCCTTACATACAGTAGATGCACACATAGGTGCCTCACATACGCCTTACTTACAGTAGATGCACACATAGGTGCCTCACATACGCATTACATACAGTAGATGCACACATAGGTGCCTCACATACGCCTTACTTACAGTAGATGCACAAATAGGTGCCTCACATACGCCTTATACACAGTAGATGCACACATAGGTGCCTCACATACGCCTTACATACAGTAGATGCACACATAGGTGCCTCACATATGCCTTACATACAGTAGATGCACACATAGGTGCCTCACATACGCCTTATACACAGTAGATGCACACATAGGTGCCTCACATATGCCTTACATACAGTAGATGCACACATAGGTGCCTCACATACGCCTTATACACAGTAGCTGCACACATAGGTGCCTCACATACGCCTTACATACAGTAGATGCACACATAGGTGCCTCACATACGCCTTACTTACAGTAGATGCACACATAGGTGCCTCACATACTCATTAAATACAGTAGATGCACACATAGGTGCCTCACATACGCCTTACTTACAGTAGATGCACAAATAGGTGCCTCACATACGCCTTATACACAGTAGATGCACACATAGGTGCCTCACATACGCCTTACATACAGTAGATGCACACATAGGTGCCTCACATATGCCTTACATACAGTAGATGCACACATAGGTGCCTCACATACGCCTTACTTACAGTAGATGCACACATAGGTGCCTCACATACGCATTACATACAGTAGATGCACACATAGGTGCCTCACATACGCATTACATACAGTAGATGCACAAATAGGTGCCTCACATACGCCTTATACACAGTAGATGCACACATAGGTGCCTCACATACGCCTTACATACAGTAGATGCACACATAGGTGCCTCACATACGCCTTACATACAGTGATGCACATATATGTGCCTCACATACGCATTACATACAGTAGATGCACACATAGGTGCCTCACATATGCCTTACATACAGTAGATGCACACATAGGTGCCTCACATAGGTCTTACATACAGTAGATGCACAAATAGGTGCCTCACATATGCCTTACATACAGTAAATGCACACATAGGTTCCTCACATACACATTACATACAGTAGATGCACAAATAGGTGCCTCACATATGCCTTACATACAGTAGATGCACACATAGGTGCCTCACATATGCCTTACATACAGTAGATGCACACATAGGTGCCTCATATACGCCTTACATACAGTAGATGCACAAATAGGTTCCTCACATACGCCTTACATACAGTAGATGCACACATAGGTGCCTCACATAGGTCTTACATACAGTAGATGCACACATAGGTGCCTCACAAATGCCTTACATACAGTAGATGCACACATAGGTGCCTCATATACGCCTTACATACAGTAGATGCACAAATAGGTTCCTCACATACGCCTTACATACAGTAGATGCACACATAGGTGCCTCACATAGGTCTTACATACAGTAGATGCACACATAGGTGCCTCACATATGCCTTACATACAGTAAATGCACACATAGGTGCCTCACATACACCTTACATACAGTAGATGCACACATAGGTGCCTCACATATGCCTTACATACAGTAGATGCACACATAGGTGCCTCACATATGCCTTACATACAGTAAATGCACACATAGGTGCCTCACATATGCCTTACATACAGTAAATGCACACATAGGTGCCTCACATATGCCTTACATACAGTAGATGCACAAATAGGTGCCTCACATAGGTCTTACATACAGTAGATGCACACATAGGTGCCTCACATAGGTCTTACATACAGTAGATGCACACATAGGTGCCTCACATATGCCTTACATACAGTAGATGCACACATAGGTGCCTCACATACGCCTTATACACAGTAGATGCACACATAGGTGCCTCACATACGCCTTACATACAGTAGATGCACACATAGGTGCCTCACATACGCCTTACTTACAGTAGATGCACACATAGGTGCCTCACATACGCATTACATACAGTAGATGCACACATAGGTGCCTCACATACGCCTTACTTACAGTAGATGCACAAATAGGTGCCTCACATACGCCTTATACACAGTAGATGCACACATAGGTGCCTCACATACGTCTTACATACAGTAGATGCACACATAGGTGCCTCACATATGCCTTACATACAGTAGATGCACACATAGGTGCCTCACATACGCCTTATACACAGTAGATGCACACATAGGTGCCTCACATATGCCTTACATACAGTAGATGCACACATAGGTGCCTCACATACGCCTTATACACAGTAGATGCACACATAGGTGCCTCACATACGCCTTACATACAGTAGATGCACACATAGGTGCCTCACATACGCCTTACTTACAGTAGATGCACACATAGGTGCCTCACATACGCATTACATACAGTAGATGCACACATAGGTGCCTCACATACGCCTTACTTACAGTAGATGCACAAATAGGTGCCTCACATACGCCTTATACACAGTAGATGCACACATAGGTGCCTCACATACGCCTTACATACAGTAGATGCACACATAGGTGCCTCACATATGCCTTACATACAGTAGATGCACACATAGGTGCCTCACATACGCCTTACTTACAGTAGATGCACACATAGGTGCCTCACATACGCATTACATACAGTAGATGCACACATAGGTGCCTCACATACGCATTACATACAGTAGATGCACAAATAGGTGCCTCACATACGCCTTATACACAGTAGATGCACACATAAGTGCCTCACATACGCCTTACATACAGTAGATGCACACATAGGTGCCTCACATACGCCTTACATACAGTGATGCACATATATGTGCCTCACATACGCATTACATACAGTAGATGCACACATAGGTGCCTCACATATGCCTTACATACAGTAGATGCACACATAGGTGCCTCACATAGGTCTTACATACAGTAGATGCACAAATAGGTGCCTCACATATGCCTTACATACAGTAAATGCACACATAGGTTCCTCACATACACATTACATACAGTAGATGCACAAATAGGTGCCTCACATATGCCTTACATACAGTAGATGCACACATAGGTGCCTCACATATGCCTTACATACAGTAGATGCACACATAGGTGCCTCATATACGCCTTACATACAGTAGATGCACAAATAGGTTCCTCACATACGCCTTACATACAGTAGATGCACACATAGGTGCCTCACATAGGTCTTACATACAGTAGATGCACACATAGGTGCCTCACATATGCCTTACATACAGTAGATGCACACATATGTGCCTCATATACGCCTTACATACAGTAGATGCACAAATAGGTTCCTCACATACGCCTTACATACAGTAGATGCACACATAGGTGCCTCACATAGGTCTTACATACAGTAGATGCACACATAGGTGCCTCACATATGCCTTACATACAGTAAATGCACACATAGGTGCCTCACATACACCTTACATACAGTAGATGCACACATAGGTGCCTCACATATGCCTTACATACAGTAGATGCACACATAGGTGCCTCACATATGCCTTACATACAGTAAATGCACACATAGGTGCCTCACATATGCCTTACATACAGTAAATGCACACATAGGTGCCTCACATATGCCTTACATACAGTAGATGCACAAATAGGTGCCTCACTTAGGTCTTACATACAGTAGATGCACACATAGGTGCCTCACATACAGGGAGTGCAGAATTATTAGGCAAATTAGTATTTTGACCACATCATCCTCTTTATGCATGTTGTCTTACTCCAAGCTGTATAGGCTCGAAAGCCTACTACCAATTAAGCATATTAGGTGATGTGCATCTCTGTAATGAGAAGGGGTGTGGTCTAATGACATCAACACTCTATATCAGGTGTGCATAATTATTAGGCAACTTCCTTTCCTTTGGCAAAATGGGTCAAAAGAAGGACTTGACAGGCTCAGAAAAGTCAAAAATAGTGAGATATCTTGCAGAGGGATGCAGAACTCTTAAAATTGCAAAGCTTCTGAAGCGTGATCATCGAACAATCAAGCGTTTCATTCAAAATAGTCAACAGGGTCGCAAGAAGCGTGTGGAAAAACCAAGGCGCAAAATAACTGCCCATGAACTGAGAAAAGTCAAGCGTGCAGCTGCCAAGATGCCACTTGCCACCAGTTTGGCCATATTTCAGAGCTGCAACATCACTGGAGTGCCCAAAAGAACAAGGTGTGCAATACTCAGAGACATGGCCAAGGTAAGAAAGGCTGAAAGACGACCACCACTGAACAAGACACACAAGCTGAAACGTCAAGACTGGGCCAAGAAATATCTCAAGACTGATTTTTCTAAGGTTTTATGGACTGATGAAATGAGAGTGAGTCTTGATGGGCCAGATGGATGGGCCCGTGGCTGGATTGGTAAAGGGCAGAGAGCTCCAGTCCGACTCAGACGCCAGCAAGGTGGAGGTGGAGTACTGGTTTGGGCTGGTATCATCAAAGATGAGCTTGTGGGGCCTTTTCGGGTTGAGGATGGAGTCAAGCTCAACTCCCAGTCCTACTGCCAGTTTCTGGAAGACACCTTCTTCAAGCAGTGGTACAGGAAGAAGTCTGCATCCTACAAGAAAAACATGATTTTCATGCAGGACAATGCTCCATCACACGCGTCCAAGTACTCCACAGCGTGGCTGGCAAGAAAGGGTATAAAAGAAGAAAATCTAATGACATGGCCTCCTTGTTCACCTGATCTGAACCCCATTGAGAACCTGTGGTCCATCATCAAATGTGAGATTTACAAGGAGGGAAAACAGTACACCTCTCTGATAACAGTGTCAGGGAGGCTGTGGTTGCTGCTGCACGCAATGTTGATGGTGAACAGATCAAAACGCTGACAGAATCCATGGATGGCAGGCTTTTGAGTGTCCTTGCAAAGAAAGGTGGCTATATTGGTCACTGATTTGTTTTTGTTTTGTTTTTGAATGTCAGAAATGTATATTTGTGAATGTTGAGATGTTATATTGGTTTCACTGGTAAAAATAAATAATTGAAATGGGTATATATTTGTTTTTTGTTAAGTTGCCTAATAATTATGCACAGTAATAGTCACCTGCACACACAGATATCCCCCTAAAATAGCTATAACTAAAAACAAACTAAAAACTACTTCCAAAACTATTCAGCTTTGATATTAATGAGTTTTTTGGGTTCATTGAGAACATGGTTGTTGTTCAATAATAAAATTAATCCTCAAAAATACAACTTGCCTAATAATTCTGCACTCCCTGTAGGTCTTACATACAGTAGATGCACACATAGGTGCCTCACATGTGCCTTACATACAGTAAATGCACACATAGGTGCCTCACATACACCTTACATACAGTAGATGCACACATAGGTGCTTCACATATGCCTTACATACAGTAGATGCACACATAGGTGCCTCACATATGCCTTACATACAGTAGATGCACACATACGTGCCTCACATATGCCTTACATACAGTAAATGCACACATAGGTGCCTCACATATGCCTTACATACAGTAGATGCACAAATAGGTTCCTCACATACACCTTACATACAGTAGATGCACACATAGGTTCCTCACATACGCCTTACATACAGTAGATGCACACATAGGTGCCTCACATACGCCTTACATACAGTAGATGCACACATAGGTGCCTCACATACGCCTTACATATACAGTAGATGCACACATAGGTGCCTTACATACGCCTTACATACAGTAGATGCACACATAGGTGCCTCACATACGCCTTACATACAGTAGATGCACACATAGGTGCCTCACATACGCCTTACATACAGTAGATGCACACATAGGTGCCTCACATATGCCTTACATACAGTAGATGCACACATAGGTGCCTCACATACGCCTTACATACAGTAGATGCACACATAGGTACCTCACATACGCCTTACATACAGTAAATGCACACATAGATGCCTCACATACGCCTCACATACAGTGATGCACATATATGTGCCTCACATACGCATTACATACAGTAGATGCACAAATAAGTGCCTCACATAAGCCTTACATACAGTGATGCACACATAGGTGCCTCACATACGCCTTACATACAGTAGATGCACATATAGGTGCCTCACATATGCCTTACATACAGTAGATGCACATATAGGTGCCTCACATATGCCTTACATACAGTAGATGCACACATAGGTGCCTCACATACGCCTTACATACAGTAGATGCACAAATAGGTGCCTCACATATGCTTTACATACAGTAGATGCACACATAGGTGCCTCATATACACATTACATACAGTAGATGCATAAATAGGTGCCTCACATATGCCTTACATACAGTAGATGCATGCATAGATGCCTCAAATACGTTTTACATGCAGTAGATGCACAAATAGGTGCCTCACATACATCATATCCTACATAGGTGCCTCACATATGTCTTATATAGATACCACACATTGGTGCCTCACATACGCCTTACATAGATGCACACATAGGTGCCTCACATACACCTTACATAGATGCACACATTGGTGCCTCACATACACCTTACATAGATGCACACATAGGTGCCTCACATATGCCTTACATAGATGCACACATAGGTGCCTCACATACACCTTAGATAGATGCACACATAGGTGCCTCACATACACCTTACATAGATGCACACATTGGTGCCTCACATACGCCTTACATAGATGCACACATAGGTGCCTCACATACACCTTACATAAATGCACACATTGGTGCCTCACATACACCTTACATAGATGCACACATTGGTGCCTCACATACACCTTACATAGATGCACACATTGGTGCCTCACATACATCTTACATAGATGCACACATAGGTGCCTCATATACGTATTACATACAGTAGATGCACAAATAGATGCCTCACATATGCCTTACATACAGTAGATGCACACATAGGTGCCTAACATACACATTACATACAGTAGATGCACAAATAGGTGCCTCACATATGCCTTACATACAGTAGATGCACACATAGGTGCCTCACATACACATTACATACAGTAGATGCACAAATAGGTGCCTCACATACATCATATCCTACATAGGTGCTTCAGATATGTCTTATATAGATACCACACATTGGTGCCTCACATACGCCTTACATACAGTAGATGCACATATAGGTGCCTCACATATGCCTTACATACAGTAGATGCACATATAGGTGCCTCACATATGCCTTACATACAGTAGATGCACACATAGGTGCCTCACATACGCCTTACATACAGTAGATGCACAAATAGGTGCCTCACATATGCTTTACATACAGTAGATGCACACATAGGTGCCTCATATACACATTACATACAGTAGATGCATAAATAGGTGCCTCACATATGCCTTACATACAGTAGATGCATGCATAGATGCCTCAAATACGTTTTA
The DNA here is from genome assembly GCF_027579735.1 of Bombina bombina. NCBI lineage: Eukaryota > Metazoa > Chordata > Amphibia > Anura > Bombinatoridae > Bombina > Bombina bombina. The sequence goes on from NC_069500.1 coordinate 1,421,088,821, forward strand.
CATGCAGTAGATGCACAAATAGGTGCCTCACATACATCATATCCTACATAGGTGCCTCACATATGTCTTATATAGATACCACACATTGGTGCCTCACATACGCCTTACATAGATGCACACATAGGTGCCTCACATACACCTTACATAGATGCACACATTGGTGCCTCACATACACCTTACATAGATGCACACATAGGTGCCTCACATATGCCTTACATAGATGCACACATAGGTGCCTCACATACACCTTAGATAGATGCACACATAGGTGCCTCACATACACCTTACATAGATGCACACATTGGTGCCTCACATACGCCTTACATAGATGCACACATAGGTGCCTCACATACACCTTACATAAATGCACACATTGGTGCCTCACATACACCTTACATAGATGCACACATTGGTGCCTCACATACACCTTACATAGATGCACACATTGGTGCCTCACATACATCTTACATAGATGCACACATAGGTGCCTCATATACGTATTACATAGATGCACACATAGGTGCCTCACATATGCCTTACATACAGTAGATGCACACATAGGTGCCTAACATACACATTACATACAGTAGATGCACAAATAGGTGCCTCACATACATCATATCCTACATAGGTGCTTCACATATGTCTTATATAGATACCACACATTGGTGCCTCACATAAGTCTTACATTGATGCACACATTGGTGCCTCACATACACCTTACATAGATGCACACATAGGTGCCTCACATACACCTTACATAGATGCACACATTGGTGCCTCACATAAGTCTTACATAGATGCACACATTGGTGCCTCCCATACACCTTACATAGATGCACACATTGGTGCCTCACATAAGTCTTACATAGATGCACACAGGTGCCTCACATACTGTACGTCTTACATAGATGCACACATAGGTGCCTCACATACGCCTTACATAGATGCACACATTGGTGCCTCACATACACCTTATATAGATGCACACATAGGTGCCTCACATACATTGTACATAGGTGCACACATCGGTGCCTCACATACATCGCCGCCGTTGGCAGTTGCGCACGCATCCTCAATGGAATGTGGGCAGCGCAAGGTCAAAAGAATTCAGCTGGATGCAGCGAAGCTGCATCCAGGTTTATTCCAAAAATGGCAGGGTGGTTAAATAATCCACCACCACCCTGCCATTTTCGGAATCCACCGGGATGCAGCAAAAGCAAACAGAGCATTACAAAAACAAAGACTAACCGCCCAAATTAAGTATTAAAAATAAAAACTAATTGCACGCATCAAGTATAAAAAAAACTAATCGCCCGCAATAAGTATATAAAAAAAATCTAACCGCCTGCACTGTTTAAAGAAAAATAAAAAATAAAAAATGATTAACCCCTAAACCGCCATCCACCACCAACGCAGTCAACTAATTTAACTATTAACTCCTACACCACCAAACTCACAAAGCAAATAAAATTATTAACCTCTAAATCCGTCAACTCTAACATCGCAAACTACTAACTAACACTCGGCTAAATTACAAGTTTTGCGGTAAGAGCTGCTCGGTAATAACTTGCAAGTTATTGCACCGCTCACTTCCCTACAGCGCTGCTATTACAGGTTTACAAAAACCCAGTGTTATCAGGCAAGAAGTGAGCGTAAAGCAAAATTGAGCTCCATACCGCACTCCAATACCAGCGCTACTAAAAGCTGCGGTAAGCTGGTTTTACGTGCTCATGCACGATTTCCCCATAGACATCAATGGGAGAGCTGGCTGAAAAAAAGCCTAACACCTGCAAAAACGCAGCGTAAAGCTCCGTAACGCAGCCCAATTTATTCCTATGGGGAAACAAAATTTATGTTTACACCTAACACCCTAACATGAAACCCGAGTCTAAACACCCCTAATCTTACACTTATTAACCCCTAATCTGCCACCCCCAACATCGCCGACACCTACATTATACTTATTAACCCCTAATCTGCCATCCCCGACATTGCCAACACCTACATTATACTTATTAACCCCTAATCTGCTGCCCCAACATCGCAGACACCTACATAATGTTATTAACCTCTAATCTCCCGCCCCCAATGTTGCCGCAACCTACGTACACTTATTAACCCCTAATCTGCCGCCCCCAACATCACCGCCACTATACTAAATTTATTAACCCCTAAACCTAAATCTAACCCTAACCCTAAAACCCCCTAACTTAAATATAATTAAAATAAATCTAAATAAAACCTACTATCATTACCTAAATAAATCCTATTTAAAATTAAATACTTATTTATAAAATAAACCCTAAGATAGCTACAATATAACTAATAGTTACATTGTATCTAGCTTAGGGTTTATTTTTATTTTACAGGCAACTTTGTATTTATTTTAACTAGGTAGAATAGTTACTAAATAGTTGTTAACTATTTACTAACTACCTAGCTAAAATAAATACAAATGTACCTGTAAAATAAAACCTAACCTGAGTTACACTAACACCTAACCTTACACTACAATTAAATAAATTACATTTATTAAATACAATTACCGGCTGTTTTATTACTTTATTACTTACACCAAGATTTAGAGTTCTGCATTAGCCGTCAAAAGCAGCATTAAGGGCTCCTGACGCTGCTTTTGGCCACCCGCTGGTATTTAGAGTCAGACAGGAAAGGGTCTAAGGCTCACTTTCAAGCCGCGACTTTTCCATACCGCAGATCCCCTTACGCCAATTGCGTATCCTATCTTTTCAATGGGATCTTCCTAACGCTGGTATTTAGAGTCTTGGCTGAAGTGAGCGGTAGCGCCTCTACCGACAAGACTCCTACCGCCAAAAAAAGTCAGTAGTTAAGAGCTTTATGGGCTAACGCCGGTTTATAAAGCTCTTAACTACTGTGCTCTAAAGTACACTAACACCCATAAACTACATATGTACCCCTAAACTGAGGTCCTCCCACATCGCAGCCACTATAATAAATATTTTTAACCCCTAATCTGCCAATCTACATTATCCCTATGAACCCCTAATCTGCTGCCCCTAACATTGCCGACACCTACATAATATTTATTAAACCCTAATCTGCCCCCCCAACGTACCTAACTACACTTATTAACCCCTAATCTGCCGACCGTACCTCGCAGCCACTATAATAAATGTATTAACCCCTAAACCACAGCACTCCCACCTCACAAACACTATAATAAATTGTATTTGTATTTGTATTAACCCCTAATCTGCTCTCCCTAACATTGCCACCACCTAACTTCAAGTATTAACCCCTAATCTGCCAACCGGACCTTGCCGCTACTCTAATAAATGTATTAACCCCTAAAGCTAAGTCTAACCCTAACACCCCCCTAAATTAAATATAATTTTAATCTAACAAAATAAATTAAATCTTATTAACTAAAGTATTCCTATTTAAAACTAAATACTTACCTGTAAAACAAACCCTAATATAGCTACAATATAACGAATAATTATATTGTAGCTATTTTAGGATTTATATTTATTTTACAGGCAACTTTGTATTTATTTTAACTAGGTACAATAGCTATTAAATAGTTATTTACTATTTAATAGCTACCTAGTTAAAATAATTACAAAATTTCCTGTAAAATAAATCCTAACCTTAGTTACAATTAAACCTAACACTACACTATCAATAAATTAATTAAATAAATTACCTACAATTAAATAAACTAAACTAAATTACAAAAAACAAACAAACACTAAATTACAAAAAATAAAAAAAAGATTACAAGAATATTAGGCTAATTAAACCTACTCTAAGCCCCCTAATAAAATAAAAAATCCCCCCAAAATAATAAAGGTCCCTACCCTATTCTAAACTAAAAATTAATCAGCTCTTTTACCAGCCCTTAAAAGGGTTTTTTGCGGGGCATGCCCCAAAGTAATCAGCTCTTTTGCCAATCAGATTGAGCTCGCATTCTATTGGCTGTTCCGATCAGCCAATAGAATACAAGCTCAATCTGATTGGCTGATTGGATCAGCCAATTGGATTGAACTTGAATCTGATTGGCTGATTCAATCAGCCAATCAGATTTTTCCTACCTTAATTCCGATTGGCTGATAGAATCCTATCAGCCAATCGGAATTCGAGGGATGCCATCTTGGATGATGTCACTTAAAGGAACCTTCATTCGTTTGGTAGTCGTCGGGGACGAAGGATGTTCTGCGCCGGAGGTCTTGAAGATGGAGATGCTCCTCGTCGGATGGATGAAGACAGAAGATTTCGCTTGGATGAAGATGTCTGCTGGTCCGGATGTCCTCTTCTGGCCAGATAGGATGAAGACTTCTGCCGGTCTGGATGTCATCTTCTACCCCATTGGATGAAGACTTTGGCCTGACTGGGTGAAGACGACTCAAGGTAGGGAGATCTTCAGGGGTGTAGTGTTAGTTTTATTTAAGGGGGGTTTGCTTTAGAGTAGGGGTATGTGGGTGGTGGGTTTTAATGTTGGGGGGGTTGTATTTTTTTACAGGCAAAAGAGCTGATTACTTCAGGGCATGCCCCACAAAAAGCCCTTTTAAGGGCTGGTAAAAGAGCTGATTACTTTTTAATTTAGAATAGGGTAGGGACCTTTATTATTATTTTTTTATTATTATTTTATTAGGGGGCTTAGGGTAGGTGTAATTAGCCTAATATTCTTGTAATCTTTTTTTATTTTTTTTTAATTTAGAGTTTGTTTTTTTGTAATTTAGTTTAGTTTATTTAATTGTAGGTAATTTATTTAATTAATTTATTGATAGTGTAGTGTTAGTTTTAATTGTAACTTAGGTTAGGATTTATTTTACAGGTAATTGGGTAATTATTTTAACTAGGTAGCTATTAAATAGTAAATAACTATTTAATAGCTATTGTACCTAGTTAAAATAAATACAAAGTTGCCTGTAAAATAAATATAAATCCTAAATAGCTACAATATAATAATTCGTTATATTGTAGATAGTTTAGGGTTTATTTTACAAGTAAGTATTTAGTTTTAAATAGGAATATTTTAGTTAATAAGATTTAATTTATTTTGTTAGATTAAAATTATATTTAACTTAGGGGGGGTGTTAGGGTTAGGGTTAGACTTAGCTTTACATTTACATTTATTAGAGTAGCGGCGAGGTCCGGTCCACAGATTAGGGGTTAATACTTGAAGTTAGGTGGCGGCAACATTGGGGGGGGGCAGATTAGGGGTTAATACTATTTATTATAGGGTTTGCAAGGCGGGAGTGCGGCGGTTTAGGGGTTAATACATTTATTATAGTGGTGGCGAGGTCCGGTTGGCAGATTAGGGGTTAATAAGTGTATTTAGGTGGCGGCGACGTTGGGGGGGCAGATTAGGGGTTAATAAATATAATATAGGTGGCGGCGATGTTAGGGGCAGCAGATTAGGTGTTCATAGGGATAATGTAGCTTGCGGCGTTGTACGGAGCGGAAGATTAGGGGTTAATAATATACAGCAGGGGTCAGTGATAGCGGGGGCGACAGATTAGGGGTTAATAAGTGTCAGGTTAGGGGTGTTTAGACTCGGGGTTCATGTTAGGGTGCTAGGTGCAGACTTAGAGAGTGTTTCTCAATAGGAAACAATGGGGCTGCGTTGGGAGCTGAACGCTGATTTTTTGCAGGTGTTAGGTTTTTTTCAGCCCAAACTGCCCCATTGTTTCCTATGGGGAAATCGTGCTCGAGCACGTTTTGCCAGCTTACCGCTACCGTAAGCAACGCTGGTATTGAGGGTTGAAGTGGAGGCAGCCCTTCAGACAACTCTAAATACCAGCGTTGTTTGTGAGCAGCGGTAGGAAAAAAAGCTGCATTAGCTACGCGGGTCTTTACCGACAAAACTCTAAATCTAGCCGTTTGTTTGTATCTATGTTCATATAACTGTTGCACACAGTGAAAGCCTCTTCATCTCTAGCTTCCTACACTTCCCTCCCTGTATACCATATAACAACTTGTATATTATTGATAGGCAACAAGTCGACACAAATATTCTGTCTGAGGGTTATATCAAGTGTCTTATGTTATAGTTCCTTGTACCTAGATATTTACTAAAACACACTAAATCAATCCTTGGATTGATGAATTGTACACCTAGATACACTCTTCCCCCAATCAAAGGTGGAAAGATTGGGCACAGACTGGATATCTTTGGAGAGGGAGTGCTAGGGGGTGTTTAAAATATAACCTTTATTGGGTAATTTAAAACAAAAACAAAAACACACACAAAATCCACATATATACAATGTTAAAAACACAGGATTTGGTTGCATTTATTACAATCCAATATTTTTTATTTGGATAAAGTATTGATATCTTTGGTTGTATATTGATTGGTCTTGAGTTAGTATTTTCTTTTAATGTCAATAGAAATCTGATTTTCGTATAAAATATGTGGTATTTATTGACCTTATACCACTGTAATGATAAATCTGTTATTCCTTGTCTTATTGGTCTAAGTTACAGTCGATATTGTCTTCTTAGGTATTTTGATGAATGTACATACCACAGTGCAATTTTGTAGGAACTGATCTAAAGTGATATGCAGCAGAGTCTGGTTAGTCTTGTTACAAATATTGAAATTTTATATTTTTGACTTTACAAATCTGATATCACTGTTATTTTCAAAAAGATTTATGTGCAGTGTTAGATGTAGAATAAGTGGTGCTTTAGATTTGGAACTCTGCTTGTGGTAGTCAGCTAAATCTTTCACTAGCAACTGCTATCTGAATATGTTGCGAGTTGTGCCTGATATGTTTCCAGGCTGTTAGATTGAACTATGGTCACTGCTATCTGAATATGCTAGCACATTCGCCTGATATATTGCCAGACTGCTGAACTTGGCTCTCAAGCGCTGAAAGAAGCATATATATATATAGTTAGCATAAGATCTTTTACATTTTTGCAGTTGGTTTTACTTTATACAAAGTCCTTGTCTAAAGTCTCTCAAAATAATTGATTGGATCTTATATATTGTAAGAATGCTTTTTGTGCTTGAAAGTATATATGGAGGTCTGATTCAATTGCTGAAACTCAGCTTGATAAAATTAACTATTTGTATGAAACAAAGTATTTTATCTTCCTTATAATTTTACTGGTTAGCGTGGCAATGTGCTTAGACTAAGTTCTTTAAATGTTACATTGTCATTTAGCTCATCTGTATGAATAATATTTTATGGCAAACTGTTCTTAACTGCTTATACCAAAGTACTGGTAATACCACTCTTATCGTTCAGCACTGTGTGAATTTACTTTACTGATAAATTATAATCAGCAATAGGTTTGCTTAAGACGGATATTCTCAATATCTATTGATACATGATCAATCCAGTGTTGTTGCTAATTTTAGCGCTTTTTCTATTAGATTCTAATGTTCCATACATTGGCTGTAATAAGTATTGAGTATGTATGTTCACAAAAAAACTAAAGAAAATAATATTATCAATATTAACAACACAACTTTAAGTTGAATTTTATGTTTTGTATCTTTTATCACCACAGGATAATTTTAGCATTTGAGAAGATTCGATCTGACATTGTTACAAAATATAACAATTTTGGTAGCATCTGATTACTTTGCTATACCGACTGACTAAGTTGTTCTAAATTGATATAAATACGGCTTGCAGTTTGGCGTTTTTTCGTATTCATCAAACATTGGGTATTGGGGTATTGTATTTGGATCCCCCCATCCTGTGCTAATATGCTTATAACAAACCTTACTGCAATTGCCGATTGCGAGTGAAGCAGAATAAACGATACTGAATTAAACCCTGTTTCAGGGATTCTTAACTCTACTCAATGATACAGCTACTTCTGTTTTTACATTAAAGACCAAGTGTCCTGCTAATTAAAAAATGTTAGGAGGCATTCACAACAAACATTTCCCTAACATGTTTCGCCACTAACATAGCTTTTTCAAAGGGTACGGCGCGGCCGAAATTGTGTCTTTTTATTGGCTCACACTCCTCCTCCTATTGGTTGTTATTTTGACAAATCCAGAGGTTCGTTGCAGGGAGCAAATCACTCGATGCAAAATAGTCTATACTTATGTAAGGCAAGATATCATTGGAAGGGACTGTTTTCTCATTCTAGCCTTATGTATGCTTTGGAATTATATGAATGAAAGTTATTATATGGGATAAAAGTACAAGCAGAACTATCATTTTGCTATTATGTTGTTTATGAAATGGTATAAAATACACATAAGATTTAAACAAGGGGTTTGTCTTTTTGATTGATCATGGGCTGTTTGTACTTCCCGCATGATGTTGAATACTGACAGATAGTGCCCAAATATGATTTGAATATAGAGTATATAAAAAGAAAAAGAAAAAATTACTTTCAAGAAATTTATCAGATGAGCTGGGATGTAAATCGACATTGGTTTTAATCTATAGTTAGTATTTGCCTGGTAATCAAGATGAAATGTATCATTAAAAATACAAAGTATGACAAATATTAATAAGTATAGAAATATCGTTTTGAACAATCCATATCCTGACAAGCTTATTTTAAATGCTTTATGTATTTTGAACTGACCAATGCCCAAATGCTGATGTTTGGAAATTACAATAATAATAGTTGGTATTGTGGATAGTTAATTCTAAACAGATGATGGGCTAAGTTGAGAAGATAGAGAGTAAAATGTTACTATATGTACACACACTGTTGAACACTTATTGTTATTATATTTTATTTTGAAATTATGCTGCATTAGTTATAGGTATAGTGCATTTTACAGCTTAAGAATGCTAGGATAAAGTCACTATGTACAACCTAACAGTTTATGTACTGCTTAGATAGTGAATTAGTGCCTCTACTTTGGATAATGTTAATGGGGAGCGTGGGAATTAAGACTATATAAGTGATAATAAGTGAAAAATATGGCAGATAATAATAAATAAAAATTCCTGTGAGATTAGTTATATGGTTACATGCTACATCTTGGCTAATGGCTGGCTATATAGTTATGATAATACAAACATGTATACATCTGCATGTACCTGTTGCAGTTGAAAATTATTAGCTCTTATTTCTATTATACAAAAACACCACATGGGTATAAGAATAGTGCATACTTCAGTATCGATATACTGATATTAAATCTCAGTGTTCTAGTGTGGTTGTGTCGTGACACCTCTTAGGGCTGATGATAGTACTTGAATAAAAATAATAATACATCTCAGTACTTTATTAGATCTTATAAAGTGATAAGATGTGTAAACATCTAGTAGGGTAAAAATGTGAACTCACTATGAGTTGTGATCATGTGTAAAAACCAAAAACTAAAAAGAAGTGCTGAACACAAAGAGTGGGAATAATTGTAGTATGTGATAACATAGTGAGTGACGGTTAATCTGGTGTCTTGTGAGTAGTGAATCTGTGGCATATATGCCAATTGTGGTGGGTATTAAGTAGTTGAATTGTATCAATTGTTCTCAATACTTAAGAATTCCTGTCTTACTTTCATTCTTATTTTATTGGTCACTGAGAATTAACATCTTATTCATATTTACAAATATTAAAAGTAATCATTGTGCTCATTTAGGCCGTTGGGTTGTATGGAGTTGAGTAGATAAATCCATCTACTTTCATGCTGGAGTAAGCTTGTTTCCTTGTCTCCTCCTCTGATTCCAAAGTTGACTTTCTGTATACCACAACATTTTAACCCTTCAGGTTTTCCTTGATGAAATTTGTAGAAATGAAGGGCTACTGATGAGATAGTCTTCTTGTTCTTTAAGTCTTTGGCTGCATTTCTAATATTGCGTACATATTCCTGTAACCTCGTGTGTAATTTACATGTCGTCATCCCTACATAGATTTTAGATCATTGACATTGTAGGACATAAATTACGCCAGTGGTGTTGCAATTAATAAAAGATTTGATTGGATGCTTTTTATCAAATCTGTCTGTGATTGTTGTTGTTTTTTTCAAGAATTTACAACTTATGCAATTCAGGCTCAGTGAATCAATGGACTACAGAAGATCTAACAGTATTACAAGATTTGGAAGATTTATTAAAAGAAAATGAAACACAGGGCAATACAAATTGGAGAAACAATTTAAATAATAAATCTAAGTACATACCCAAATTTTCCACTAGCCCTAGCATTAAAAATTTTAACAACATCGTCTGCAAGGAAATATCTAACTTACAAGTGAAATCACCTTTACCGAATTTAACTAAAGGACAGAAACGTGCTTTAGCTGAAATTCAAAATTGGGAATATGTAATAGTCCGCCAGGCGGACAAAGGTGACAATATTGTCCTATGGCCTATAGAGATGTATTTAAAAGAAGCTAACACACAGTTAACTAATGAAACCTGTTACAAAAAATTGTGGAGTAATCCAACAGAACAATTTCTTACACAATATAAAGATCTCATCACTCAAGCCAAGATGAACAATACTATCAGCGAAAAAGAGAAAAAAATTCTGACTGTAAACCATCCAAAAGTGGCCACCTTTTACCTGATCCCCAAGGTACATAAAAATGCTAAGCACCCACCAGGCCACCCCATAGTTTCGGGTAACGAAAATCTGACCGAGAAAGCAAGCAAATATATTGACCAGTGACTAAGGGAATTCCTAACAGAAATTCCTTTGTACATAAAAGATACGATGGAGACACTTCAGCATTTACAAGACATTCAATTAGGACCTACATCTTAGCTTGTTACTGCAGATGTTGAGGCCCTTTACACCAGCATTAAACACGAATTAGGGCTGGAAGCAGTTCAATATTATTTGAATTTGGGAACAGAAGAGGATGAAAATCATAACAACTTTGTGATGAAATTGCTTGAATTTGTACTTAAAAAGAACTATTTTGTTTTCAACAACCAATTCTATCTGCAAACAAGGGGGACAGCAATGGGGACAGCTTGAGCACCTACCTACGCCAACCTATATTTAGGTTGGTGGGAGCACAATACTGTCTTCATTGATGAAAATGATGAGTTCACTCAACATATCCCCCTCTGGCTAAGATACATAGATGACATTCTGCTAATCTGGGAAGGACCCAAAGAAAAACTGGACATATTCCTAAAGACTCTGAACCAGAACTCTCTAAACATTAAACTAACATATGAATCCAGCCAAACTGAAATCTCGTTTTTGGATTTAAGAATTTTCAAAAAAAAGCAACGGCATGTTGGGGACAGACTTGTACAGAAAGAAAACAGCCACCAATACTATTTTATATAATACAAGTGCACATGCACCAAGTACAATCAAATCCCTCCCCACTGGCGAATTTCTAAGGGTCAAAAGAAATTGTTCAGAACCAGATTTATATAAAATCAGAGCACAAGAAACAACAGATCGTCTTAGCCAGAGGGGGTACAGTAAATCCCTAATCAAAAAAGCAAAGAACAAGGCAAGAAAAACAGACCGTGAGAATTTATTGAAACCCAAGATTCGCACAAATGACAGTAAAATCAGATTAATATTAATTTACAATGCACAAAGCAAGGATGTAATCCAAATAATCAATAAACACTGGCACATCCTGCAATCAGATAACACTTTGGGTCAGTTCATAGGACCCAAAGTAGATATCAGTTATCAACGTACAAAAAAAATAAAAGACTTAATAAGTCCTAGTCACTACACTCGTAAAAAGAAAATGGCCACTAACAGTATACAATCTGGTTCCTACCCATGTGGGAATTGCATAAGTTGTAAATTTTTGAAAAAACAACAACAATCACAGACAGATTTGATAAAAAGCATCCAATCAAATCTTTTATTAATTGCAACACCACCGGCGTAATTTATGTCCTACAATGTCAATGTTCTAAAATCTATGTAGGGATGACGACATGTAAATTACGCACAAGGTTACAGGAACATTTACGCAATATTAGAAATGCAGCCAAAGACTTAAAGAACAAGAAGACTATCTCATCAGTAGCCCTTCATTTCTACAAATTTCATCAAGGAAAACCTGAAGGGTTAAAATGTTGTGGTATACAGAAAGTCAACTTTGGAATCAGAGGAGGAGACAAGGAAACAAGCTTACTCCAGCATGAAAGTAGATGGATTTATCTACTCAACTCCATACAACCCAACGGCCTAAATGAGCACAATGATTACTTTTAATATTTGTAAATATGAATAAGATGTTAATTCTCAGTGACCAATAAAATAAGAATGAAAGTAAGACAGGAATTCTTAAGTATTGAGAACAATTGATACAATTCAACTACTTAATACCCACCACAATTGGCATATATGCCACAGATTCACTACTCACAAGACACCAGATTAACCGTCACTCACTATGTTATCACATACTACAATTATTCCCACTCTTTGTGTTCAGCACTTCTTTTTAGTTTTTGGTTTTTACACATGATCACAACTCATAGTGAGTTCACATTTTTACCCTACTAGATGTTTACACATCTTATCACTTTATAAGATCTAATAAAGTACTGAGATGTATTATTATTTTTATTCAAGTACTATCATCAGCCCTAAGAGGTGTCACGACACAACCACACTAGAACACTGAGATTTAATATCAGTATATCGATACTGAAGTATGCACTATTCTTATACCCATGTGGTGTTTTTGTATAATAGAAATAAGAGCTAATAATTTTCAACTGCAACAGGTACATGCAGATGTATACATGTTTGTATTATCATAACTATATAGCCAGCCATTAGCCAAGATGTAGCATGTAACCATATAACTAATCTCACAGGAATTTTTATTTATTATTATCTGCCATATTTTTCACTTATTATCACTTATATAGTCTTAATTCCCACGCTCCCCATTAACATTATCCAAAGTAGAGGCACTAATTCACTATCTAAGCAGTACATAAACTGTTAGGTTGTACATAGTGACTTTATCCTAGCATTCTTAAGCTGTAAAATGCACTATACCTATAACTAATGCAGCATAATTTCAAAATAAAATATAATAACAATAAGTGTTCAACAGTGTGTGTACATATAGTAACATTTTACTCTCTATCTTCTCAACTTAGCCCATCATCTGTTTAGAATTAACTATTAACAATACCAACTATTATTATTGTAATTTCCAAACATCAGCATTTGGGCATTGGTCAGTTCAAAATACATAAAGCATTTAAAATAAGCTTGTCAGGATATGGATTGTTCAAAACGATATTTCTATACTTATTAATATTTGTCATACTTTGTATTTTTAATGATACATTTCATCTTGATTACCAGGCAAATACTAACTATAGATTAAAACCAATGTCGATTTACATCCCAGCTCATCTGATAAATTTCTTGAAAGTAATTTTTTCTTTTTCTTTTTATATACTCTATATTCAAATCATATTTGGGCACTATCTGTCAGTATTCAACATCATGCGGGAAGTACAAACAGCCCATGATCAATCAAAAAGACAAACCCCTTGTTTAAATCTTATGTGTATTTTATACCATTTCATAAACAACATAATAGCAAAATGATAGTTCTGCTTGTACTTTTATCCCATATAATAACTTTCATTCATATAATTCCAAAGCATACATAAGGCTAGAATGAGAAAACAGTCCCTTCCAATGATATCTTGCCTTACATAAGTATAGACTATTTTGCATCGAGTGATTTGCTCCCTGCAACGAACCTCTGGATTTGTCAAAATAACAACCAATAGGAGGAGGAGTGTGAGCCAATAAAAAGACACAATTTCGGCTGCGCCGTACCCTTTGAAAAAGCTATGTTAGTGGCGAAACATGTTAGGGAAATGTTTGTTGTGAATGCCTCCTAACATTTTTTAATTAGCAGGACACTTGGTCTTTAATGTAAAAACAGAAGTAGCTGTATCAATGAGTAGAGTTAAGAATCCCTGAAACAGGGTTTAATTCAGTATCGTTTATTCTGCTTCACTCGCAATCGGCAATTGCAGTAAGGTTTGTTATAAGCATATTAGCACAGGATGGGGGGATCCAAATACAATACCCCAATACCCAATGTTTGATGAATACGAAAAAAACGCCAAACTGCAAGCCATATTTATATCAATTTAGAACAACTTAGTCGGTATAGCAAAGTAATCAGATGCTACCAAAATTGTTATATTTTGTAACAATGTCAGATCGAATCTTCTCAAATGCTAAAATTATCCTGTGGTGATAAAAGATACAAAACATAAAATTCAACTTAAAGTTGTGTTGTTAATATTGAAAATATTATTTTCTTTAGTTTTTTTGTGAACATACATACTCAATACTTATTACAGCCAATGTATGGAACATTAGAATCTAATAGAAAAAGCGCTAAAATTAGCAACAACACTGGATTGATCATGTATCAATAGATATTGAGAATATCCGTCTTAAGCAAACCTATTGCTGATTATAATTTATCAGTAAAGTAAATTCACACAGGGCTGAACGATAAGAGTGGTATTACCAGTACTTTGGTATAAGCAGTTAAGAACAGTTTGCCATAAAATATTATTCATACAGATGAGCTAAATGACAATGTAACATTTAAAGAACTTAGTCTAAGCACATTGCCACGCTAACCAGTAAAATTATAAGGAAGATAAAATACTTTGTTTCATACAAATAGTTAATTTTATCAAGCTGAGTTTCAGCAATTGAATCAGACCTCCATATATACTTTCAAGCACAAAAAGCATTCTTACAATATATAAGATCCAATCAATTATTTTGAGAGACTTTAGACAAGGACTTTGTATAAAGTAAAACCAACTGCAAAAATGTAAAAGATCTTATGCTAACTATATATATATATGCTTCTTTCAGCGCTTGAGAGCCAAGTTCAGCAGTCTGGCAATATATCAGGCGAATGTGCTAGCATATTCAGATAGCAGTGACCATAGTTCAATCTAACAGCCTGGAAACATATCAGGCACAACTCGCAACATATTCAGATAGCAGTTGCTAGTGAAAGATTTAGCTGACTACCACAAGCAGAGTTCCAAATCTAAAGCACCACTCATTCTACATCTAACACTGCACATAAATCTTTTTGAAAATAACAGTGATATCAGATTTGTAAAGTCAAAAATATAAAATTTCAATATTTGTAACAAGACTAACCAGACTCTGCTGCATATCACTTTAGATCAGTTCCTACAAAATTGCACTGTTGTATGTACATTCATCAAAATACCTAAGAAGACAATATCGACTGTAACTTAGACCAGTAAGACAAGGAATAACAGATTTATCATTACAGTGGTATAAGGTCAATAAATACCACATATTTTATACGAAAATCAGACTTCTATTGACATTAAAAGAAAATACTAACTCAAGACCAATCAATATACAACCAAAGATATCAATACTTTATCCAAATAAAAAATATTGGATTGTAATAAATGCAACCAAATCCTGTGTTTTTAACATTGTATATATGTGGATTTTGTGTGTGTTTTTGTTTTTGTTTTAAATTACCCAATAAAGGTTATATTTTAAACACCCCCTAGCACTCCCTCTCCAAAGATATCCAGTCTGTGCCCAATCTTGCCACCTTTGATTGGGGGAAGAGTGTATCTAGGTGTACAATTCATCAATCCAAGGATTGATTTAGTGTGTTTCAGTATACAAGTACACAGCACCTCAGCCATATTGTAATTAAGCCTGGATTATAGACACAAATCTGTGTATATTCTATCTATAAATCCAGAGATTAATAGGCTACCCCAATCCTTTACTCTCAGCAGTGCCATTAGTACGTTTGTTTTTCTATATATTTATTACCCTTTTTACTGGTTATCTTTATAAGTCATGTTAGAATTTCTAGTAGCCCACGGTAGAACACACCTGCACACATGTATAATTATCAGGGTTAGGATGCTGAAGCCAGGTAGTTTGAGATAGTCCCTTTCATATACATGCGGGGGAAACTCATACTGCGGTTAGATGCTGGCTTACTCTCTTCTCCTATTCTCATTGTGTCGCCCTTCTTATGTACCATTTAATAACTCATATGATTGATATGGTGTTAGTTGACACGTTTTTGGTTTAAGGGTCGGGTCAAGTGTCTTGTTTTATAGCTCTCTGCACTCTAACATTAAATAACTCTTATGCTAGTTATCATCATCATAAGTCGTCTTAGACTTTCTAGTAGCCCACAGTAGAAAACTGCTCCATGCATGTACAACTATTAGAGTAAGACTGAAATGATCTTCTCCGGATAATTGCCTTGAAACGTATTTATATCTGAGGCCCTGAACCCTGGAACTTCTCGCCTATATATTTTAGACCCTCATTAGAACTACACCCTTAGTGCGTGCCCTATAATAGTTAGAAGACAACTTCATTTCTTTCTAGAGACCCATAGGGACTTGGATGAGTTATTCTCATACTTTGGGAAACCCTATACTTCTATACCTGAATTCACGGGGTATATGCATAATCTTCCCCAACCTCCATCTGACCCCTTAGCATGAGCGACATAAAGAAGTACATAACTGTCAGACTAAGGTGTAGTACTGCTCTTCATGGTGAATGGTCAATAGGTTTAATACATATTTTAATTCCCCCCTCTGTACACAGCACTGATAGGAGATATGATGGCTTACTTTGCACCTCCATAGTTTAAAGGCCTAGAAGTATTTACCAGTTTCGTCTCTTAACTAACCTCGCCCCCCCATTCCTTTCCCTTATCCCATTTTGAGCGGCTCTTGCCCGCTGAATTCCCCTTCCCCAAAAATCAAAAACAGCTAACCTCCTTCTGCCCCATTCCTTTTAGCATACATAACCTAATAAATTCTCTCTTCAGCAATGAGGAGATCATTTGTCTTTTTCATAAGAATATAAAATTGAGGTTCCATTAAACACTATAAGAAATTAGCACGGACATCTTAACTTACATTATCCCAGCCTACCATTTCCAACTACTAGACCCTCATTGTTACTCCCTTTTATTATTTTCCAGATAGACAATACAGTAGAATACGCAATATACTATACGACAGTGTGATTGAATATGTTTAGGGATTTCATGTCTAGAGTCCTTACTGATCTCTAATTGAGTAATGTCTATTAGTTAAGGGCATACCTATTCTCACATTGCTGTTTTTTTTGTTTGTTTTGTTTTCTTATATGTGAATACCCTATGTAATATGTTTCACAACCTCAATAAAAAAAATATTTAAAAAAAAAAAAAATACAATTACCTAAATTACAAAAACCAAACAAACACTAAATTACACAAAATAAAAAAAGAAATTATCAGATATTTAAACTAATTACACCTAATCTAATAGCCCTATCAAAATAAAATAAGCCCCCCAAAATAAAAAAAATCCCTAGCCTAAACTAAACTACCAATAGCCCTTAAAAGGGCCTTTTGCGGGGCATTGCCCCAAAGAAATCAACTCTTTTACCTGTAAAAAAAAAATACAAACAACCCTCCAACAGTAAAACCCACCACCCACACAACCAACCCCCCAAATAAAATCCTAACTAAAAAAACCTAAGCTCCACATTGCCTTGAAAGGGGCATTTGGATGGGCATTGCCCTTAAAAGGGCATTTAGCTCTTTTTCAGTGCCCAAACCCTAACCTAAAAATAAAACCCACCCAAAAAACCCTTAAAAAAACACTAACCCCCGAAGATCCACTTACAGTTTTTGAAGACCCGACTTCCATCCTTAACGAAGCTGGCAGAAGTCCTTAACAAAGTGGCAGAAGTCTTCATCCAACCGGGCAGAAGTATTCAACCAACAACCGGGCAGAAGTATTCATCCAACCGGGCAGAAGTTTTCATCCAGACAGCATCTTCTATCTTCATCCATCCGATGCGGAGCGGGTCCATCTTCAAGACATCCGGTGCGGAGCTTCCTCTTCTTATGATGACTCTTCCAGAATGAAGGTTCATTTAAATGACATCATCCAAGATGGTGCCCCTTGATTTCCGATTGGCTGATAGAATTCTATCAGCCAATCGGAATTAAAGGTGAAAAAATCCTGTCGGCTGATCCAATCAGCCAATAGGATTGAGCTTCAATCCTATTGGCTGATCCAATCAGCCAATAGGATTGAGCTTGCATTCTATTGGCTATTCCAATCAGCCAATAGAATGCAAGCTCAATCCTATTTGCTGATTGGATCAGCCTATAGGATTGAAGCTCAATCCTTTTGCCAGTCGGAATTCAAGGGAAGCCATCTTGGATGACGTCATTTAAAGGAACCTTCATTCTGGAAGAGTTGTGGTAAGAAGAGGATGCTCCGCGCCGGATGTCTTGAAGATGGACCCGCACCGCGCCGAATGGATGAAGATAGAAGATGCAGTCTGGATGAAGACTTCTACCCAGTTGGATGAAGAATTCTGCCCGGTTGGATGAAGACTTCTGCCTCTTCGTTGAGGACTTCTGCCGGCTTCGTACAGGTAAAAGAGCTGATTTTTTTGGGGCAATGCCCCGCAAAAGGCCCTTTTAAGGGCTATTGGTAGTTTAGTTTAGGCTAGGTTTTTTTTTTATTTTGATAGGGCTATTAGATTAGGTGTGAGGGCAGCAGATTAGGGGTTAATAAGTGTAGTAGGTTGTGACGACATTGGGGGTGGGAGATTAGGGGTTAATAACATTATGTAGATGTCGGCGATGTTGGGGACAGCAGATTATTGGTTAATAAGTATAATGTAGGTGTCGGCGATGTTGGGGGTGGTAGATTAGGGGTTAATAAGTATAATGTAGGTGGCGGCGATGTTAGGGGCGGCAGATTAGGGGTTAATAATATTTAACTAGTGTTTGTGATGCAGGAGTGCGGCAGTTTAGGGGTTAATATGTTTATTATAGTGGCGGCGATGTCCAGAGCAGCAGCTTAGGGGTTAATAATTTTATTTTAGTATTTGCGATGCGGGACGGCCTCGGTTTAGGGGTTAATAGGTAGTTTATGGGTGTTAGTGTACTTTTTAGCACTTTAATTATGAGTTTTATGCTACAGCTTTATAGCGCAAAACTCATTAACTACTGACTTTCAGTTTACGGTATCGATCCTGGTAGTATAGGGTGTACCGCTCACTTTTTGGCCTCCCAGGCAGATTCGTAATACCGGCGCTATGGAAGTCCCATTGAAAAAGGACTTTTTGAAAGTTGCGGTAATTACATTGCGTTACGGACAAAAAAGTGTGCGGTGCCTCTAAACCTGCAAGACTCATAATACCAGTGATAGTGAAAAAGAGCCTTAACGTTGCTTTTTCACTTATACCGCATAACTCGTAATCTAGCCGACTATTAATTTCTAAACCGCCACCCACCACCAACGCAGTAATCTAATTTAACTATTAACTTCAAACCCCACAATGCAAATAAATAACTTAAATATTAAACCACCTAACCTAACAACCCCTAAATTAACCCCTTAATTACTTAAAATAAAAAACAACTACATTACTTAAAAAAAAATTCTAGTTTACAAAAAAAGTTTACAAAAAAAAGCTACGATTACAAAAAATAAAAAAGGCTAACATTACAGAAAAAAAAACAACGGCTAGATTACGGCTAGATTACGAGTTTTGCGTTATGAGTGAAAAAGCTTCATAACGCTGCTTTTTCACTACCGCTGCTATTACATGTCTTGTAGGTATAGCTGTACCGCACACCTTTTTGGCCGTAATGGAACGTAACTAAAGCACTTTTTTAAAAAGTCCTTTTTCAATGCGCCGGTATTACGAGTTTGCCTGTCCGGCCAAAAAGTGAGCGGTACAGCCCATAACTACAAGATCCATACCGTAAACTGAAAGTCAGTAGTTATGAGTTTTATGTTACAAAGCTGTAACATAAAACTCATGACTAAAGTGTTACAAAGTACACTAACACCCATAAACTACCTATTAACCCCTAAACCGAAGCACTCTTGCATCGCAAACACTAAAATAAAATTATTATCCCCTAATCTGCCGCTCCGGACATCGCTGCCACTATAATAAAAATATAAACCCCTAAACCGCCGCACTCCCGCATCGTGAACACTAGTTAAATATTATTAACCCTTAATCTGCTGCCCCCAATGTCGCCGCCACCATACAAAAGTTATTAACCCCTAAACCTCTTGCCTCCCACATCACTAACACTAAATAAATATATTAACCCCTAACCCTAAGTCTAACCCTAACCCTAACACCCCTAACTTTAATATAATTAAAATAAATCTAAATAAAACCTACTATTATTACCAAAATAATACCTATTTAAGACTAAAATCTTACCTGTAAAATAAACCCTAAGCTAGCTACAATATAACTAATAGTTATATTGTCTCTAAACTATGTTTTATTTCACAGCTAAAGTTTGTATTTATTTTAACTAGGTAGAATAGTTAGTACATAGTTATTAACTATTTACTAGCTACCTAGTTAAAATAAATACAAATTTACCTGTAAAATAAAAACTAACCTGTTATACAGTAAAACCTAACATTACACTAAAATTAAATAAATTACATTAATTAAATACAATTAACTAAATTACAAAAAATTCTCCACTAAATTACACAACATAAAAAAGATATTATCACATATTTAAACTAATTACACCTAATTTGATAGCCCTATCAAAATAAAAAAGACCCCCCCAAAATAAAAAAACCCAGCCTAAACTAAACTGCCAATAGCTCTTGAAAAGGGCATTTTGCGGGGCATTGCCCTAAAGAAATCAGCTCTTTTACCTGTAAAAAAATAGAAACAACCCCCCAACAGTAAAACCCACCACCCACACAACCAACCCCCAAAAAAACCTACAAAAAAAACCTAAGCTCCCCTTTTCCCTGAAAAGGGAATTTGGATGGGTATTGCCCTTAAAAGGGTATTTAGCTCTTTTACATTGCCCAAAGTCCCTAATCTAAAAATAAAACCCACCCAATAAACCCTTAAAAAAACCTAACACTTACCCCTGATGAGCCACTTACAGTTTTTGAAGACCGGACGTCCATCCTCAAAGAAGCTGGGAGAAGTCTTCATCCAAGCGGCAAAAAGTCCTCAATGAAGCCAGGAGAAGTCTTCATCCAAGGGGCAAGAATCGCCCTCCAGGCGGGCAGAAGTCTTCATCCAGGCGGCATCTTCTATCTTCATCCTTCCGACGCGGAGCGGCTCCATCTTCAAGACACCCAGCGCAGAGCATCCTCTTCTTTCGAATCCTCTTGAAGAATGAAGGTTCCTTTAAATGACGTCATCCAAGATGGCGTCCTTTGAATTCCGATTGGCTGATAGAATTCTATCAGTGAGAAGAAACA
The DNA here is from genome assembly GCF_027579735.1 of Bombina bombina. Taxonomy (NCBI): domain Eukaryota; kingdom Metazoa; phylum Chordata; class Amphibia; order Anura; family Bombinatoridae; genus Bombina; species Bombina bombina. Next base: position 1,421,110,045 of record NC_069500.1, read on the forward strand.
GAAGAGCGCAGACACGATTCAATTGTAGATCTCCAACTTTATTTATAAACAGATATCAAAAACAAAATAAGTCCTTGATGGAGGTGCGCCTATGGTGACGAATGTAGCAAACAATCCGATATAAGGCTGCTCTTCTGTAGCGTGCGTAGACGGTTAGGAAATCTGTAGTGGGGAAACAGGAAGGCGCCAATAGGGTGATAACGTATAGACCCAGACAGGTGAGTATAAGGAGAGAAAAGGTACTCACAAGCAGGGCGGCACTTGAACGTGCCTAACCAAGCGGGCCGGGACCACAGCGTCGCCCGGGAGACTCACAACGGCAACAACACCAATCCTCGAGCCGGACCAAGTTCCGTGTGGCCAATCAGGAACGCTGGATGATGACACACCTCCCTCTTCGTATGCCGATACTGAACACAGGCATAGAGGGTAGGAGACAGGAACAAACTGTGTAAGGCTCTCCCGAATACCGAGAGCTTGATTCACACAAGCCAACAAGCTTAGCGTGAAATTTCCTTTCCTCTATCTATATGAGGTGACCTTTTGTCAGACGCAGCTTATTGTACTCCTGTATTCAGAAGCTCATCTCTGCAGAAGAAAGGTGACTTTGCAGACAGGGTGTGTTAATCGCTTCCTTAGCATTGGTTAACAGCTAATCCAATGCAATGTGTGTGTGAATATGTAATCGGTATTCGGGAGAGCCTTACACAGTTTGTTCCTGTCTCCTACCCTCTATGCCTGTGTTCAGTATCGGCATACGAAGAGGGAGGTGTGTCATCATCCAGCGTTCCTGATTGGCCACACGGAACTTGGTCCGGCTCGAGGATTGGTGTTGTTGCCGTTGTGAGTCTCCCGGGCGACGCTGTGGTCCCGGCCCGCTTGGTTAGGCACGTTCAAGTGCCGCCCTGCTTGTGAGTACCTTTTCTCTCCTTATACTCACCTGTCTGGGTCTATACGTTATCACCCTATTGGCGCCTTCCTGTTTCCCCACTACGAACTTTATTTATAGCCACACGCTATATATATACTCACAAGATGTATAATTTTTAAAAGCACATAAAATGATGATCCCCCTTCGTGGTCAGTAGTTCATGCGGGTATGTATATAGCCATGAAAGTCCGTGTGTAAAAATACAAAATATACTAACCCTTCCACTTGGGGATACAGATGGCGACCCTCAGCACTTCCGTGTAAGGTTTCCTACCAGTGATATGCGTGTACCACGTGATACCGGAACTCCTACGGCGACTTCCCAGGGTCAAAACAACAAAGTAGCTACTGTCTGTTCTACGCGTTTCGTCCCTAGTCGGAGGGACTTTGTCAAGAACTATCTCCTTTTCCATTTATGCCTCTTTTATAGCGGTTTGCATGAGTCCTTAAACCAATTAAAAGTGCCATAACAGAGATTATATGTTACCGTTATTCAAAGTCAGAATAAAACATTATAATACAATATTACAATTACTCTAGCAACTAGCTGTTAAAACATATTTAAACATTATATTCTCTACTTACAACTTATCATAAAAAATATTATAAATACACATTCATTTCATATTTATATTTATCATATATATTTGCAGATTGATTACTTATTATTTCATAATACAATAGATAAACATTGCATCAGCTCTCATTGGTGATGTGATGTCCCTATTATTATCTGTTCAAACGAGTAAATGCATGAGCCCATTCTAGTATAAAATTTGCCCATATCAAAAGTGCATATGTGCATATGTTTAATAGTACAATAAAAAAATATATTTTAAAATTATTTAATTTAATTTATAAAGGAATACTAACCTCATATATAGATATTATTGCACTATTGAAATCCTATAAACATGATTATTACATATATATATATATATATATATATATATATATATATATATATATATATATAAAAGATTTACTGTAATAATATGCAAAATTTGATATATGCAAGTTATATTATATATATATATATATATATATATATATATATATATATATATATATATATAATTAATTATAAATATGCTAAAATATCCAATTTAATGTTAAGCCCCTTAGGTTCTAGACAATCCAAAGTTTTTATCCAAAACGTTTCTCTTTGTCGCAGTCTTAGTAACCTATTTGTGTCCCATTTGTCTGGGGGCACCCATTCAATGATATTAACAGTTAGATCATTAGGATTTTGATTATGATAAATATTAAAATGGTGGGATACACTGTGGTTGTCAAATCCATTAGTAATATTATTTACATGCTCCCTTACTCTGTACTTGATTTCACGTTTCGTTCTACCCACATAGATCATTCCACATTTACAGGATAGCTGATATACCACATATTCCATATTAGGCCCTCAAATTTATTAATAACATCGATAGTATCTCTGAGATAGGCTCTTGTGTTAGTGACTACAGGTTGTAGATAGTAGTCAATATATTTCGATAAGTTATCACACAAAGAGCCTATCCCAGAGACAATCGGTCTCCCCGGTAGGTTGTGGGCATCCTTATGCACCTTGGGCAAGTGATAAAAGCAGGCTATCTTCGGTGCTATTTCATTTAAATAGTTAAATTCTTCAGTATTTAGTATATCCAATGCTTTTGCCTCTATTAAATGGTGCTGCAGTTCTTTTTTATATTTTTCAGTTGGATTAAATGTGAGGGGGAGGTAAGTTGTTTTATCTTGTAAAAGACGGTGTGCCTCTCCTAGATAATGCTTCCTGTTCTGCACAACAATGCCCCCCCCCCTTATCTGCTGCCCTAAAGATTATATCAGTACACTTACTAAGATGTTTTAATGCCACCCGTTCTCCTTTGGTTAGGTTATCTGCATAGATATTCAAAGCAGAATTCTTGTTTTTATTTCCATTTCTATTCATTGATAGTAGTTCTATATCTGAACATACCAAATTATTAATTTTTTTTATATATTCTGTTTGGCTATACGTGGGGTAAAAAATAGATTTCCTTTTCAAAGAGCAATGTTGCACTGAAAAATCTTCTCCTTCATCATATAAGGATAATTCTAGCAAATTTTGTTCCTCCAAGTTAGAATCCCCTCGTATTTTGTCTCCTGACTCTACCTGATTCATTATTTTATCAATTCCTCATCTAATACGTTATAATAAAAATCATGATCTATATTATATTCAATTTCATTTTTATGAAATTGTCTTTTGAGTGCAATGTTTCTAATGAAATGCTGTATATCAATGAAGATATCAAAGGAGTTAAAATTGCTAGTTGGGGCAAAATTCATACCTTTAATGAGCAAGCTTAATTCATCCTTTGTAAAATCTCTATTTGATAAATTAAAGATCCTTTTCATTCCTTCCTCTTATTCCACCTTTCTCTGTTTCTCTTTCCTTGATTTTGCTCCCCCTCTGCTTCCCCTACATCTTCTTCTTCTAACGGTCTCTTGGGGTTTCTCTGTTGCAGTGGATATTCCATTATAGGGCGACTTAGGTCCCCCCCCCCTCCTCCATGGGGTCTCCAAGGAGGTGTCCCTAAAAAATGTTGATTATTTTTGTATGATCTTTGGGTGTCTTCTTGTTTGTTTTTATTTTGGTTGTGGGACACATTATAACTATTCCCCTTAGGTTTTGCCCCTTGTTGGCGCCAATGAGTTGAATGTTGTTGTTCATTGAATGCTGAATATCTATTCGATAGGGGTACATCATTTTGATTCTTTCTAGGTCTAGGGCTATCTCTATAATTTCTATGATTATGTGAATTCGCTTCATTGGAAGGTCGCCAATGACTCTCATTATATTCTAAAGGTTTCTGATCTCTAGTGTGTGTATTGTAGTTAGACCGATGTGTGTTTTTATTATTTATAAAAATTGCGTTCATTTATATTTGTCCTATAAATATCCTGGGACTTCTTTTTATTTTTATTATTGTAATGATAATTTCTGTTACCATTGAATCGGTAATTAGTGGATTGATTTTTAGGAGTAGATGGTTGATTCTCTTCATATGTAATATACTCTAAATTTTCTCCTTCATTTGCCTTTGGTTTTGGCTCTGGTTTGTTTTTATAGGAAAAAACCTTATCATTCTTAAAATCATCCAAATCCCTTTGTAATTTTTTTATTTTGTTCACTTCCAATTCCTTGGTAAAACTGTCTACTCTTTTTTGAATGTTACTATTAAGTTCTTTCCATTGATCAATTTCTTCAAAGGGCTGAATTTTAACTATAAGATTATCAATTTCACTTTTGAGATTATCCAGTTTCCATTCCCTGTATTTAATCAGTAATTTAATTAATGCCTTGGAGCAATTGTGCAATATTTGCTCCCATTCAAGTTGGTATTCCACTTCATCTAGATTAAATGCAGGGAATTTGAATATTCTCAAGCTCCTTGGTATGACATTATGTAAAATGTAATTATCTAGTAATACCAAGTCTTGCCATTCTTTGGCATCTTTAAGTACCAACTTTTTTAAGTCCCTAAACAATTGTAATGGATTTTCTTGATTATTCTCTGCAATGGGGTTTTGTAATAAATTCATAGAACGTTGTCGATTATTTCTTAAATTATTTTGGCCAAATGCATTAGAATCTATTGCCGATTCCGCCATCTTGATAATTAAAATGTACTTATATTAAAAACAAAACGTTACCTAAAAAATATACTAAAATGCTGCTGCTCACAGATATAAAAAATCTAGAACTACACACTTGTTTTTTACCCTCCACGAGAGTGGCTAAAAACAGAGAAGCGCAAATTAGTATATATTGATATTAATATATACTAGTACTATATGTGTTAAAATAAGCTTGCATTAGCAAGAATCAAAATGATGTACCCCTATCTAATAGATATTCAGCATTCAATGAACAACAACATTCACCTCATTGGCGCCAACAAGGGGCGAAACCTGAGGGGAATAGTTATAATGTGTCCCACAACCAAAATAAAAACAAACAAGAAGACACCCAAAGATCATACAAAAATAATCAACATTTCTCCTGTTAAGTGTAGTCAGTACACGGGTCATCCATTACTTATGGGATTATATCTCCTCCCTAACAGGAAGTGCAAGAGGATCACCCAAGCAGAGCTGCTATATAGCTCCTCCCCTCTACGTCATACCCAGTCATTCTCTTGCACCTAACTAATAGATAGGACGTGTGAGAGGACTGTGGTTGTTAAACTTAGTTTTTATTTCTTCAATCAAAAGTTTGTTATTTTAAACAGCACAGTGTGTTGTTTTTTCTCAGGCAGCATTAGAAGAAGAATTTACCTGAGTTTGTGTATGATCTTAGCGGTCGTAACTAAGATCCACTTGCTGTTCTCGGCCATTCTGAGGAGTGAGGTAACTTCAGAACAGGGGATAGCAGGCAGGGTTCACCTGCAAGGAGGTATGTTGCAGTATATTATTTTCTAAGGAATGGAATTGACTGAGAAAATACTGCTAATACCGATGTAATGTAAGTGCAGCCTTAAATGCAGTAGTAGCGACTGGTATCAGGCTGATATGTATGTATGTTTACACTGAGGTATTTCTGGGGAATGGAACTTCACTAAGAAAATACTGTATACATTTAAGTAATATTTGAGCCTCCACTGCAGTGAAAGCGACTAGCAGCAGGCTTATTAATAACATTCCATAATTTTATTTTTAAAACATTTACTGGCAGGTTAATCGTTTTTTTCTGAGGTACTTGGTGATAAAACTTTATGGGCATAATTTTTACCACATGGCTGTCGTTTGTTTCTGAATAAAATCAGTTTACTGAGCTTCCCCACTGTTGTATTATGAGTGGGAGGGGCCTATTTTAGCGCTTTATTGCGCAGTAAAAATTCAGTCACAGTCTTCCTATTTCTTCCTCCATGATCCAGGACATCTCTACAGAGCCCAGGGGTCTCCAAAACTAGTTTTGAGGGAGGTAATCACTCACAGCAGACCTGTGAGAGTGTGTTTTGACTGTGATAAAAACGTTTATATTAAATTGTTATCCGTTTTTGGGTACTAAGGGGTTAATCATCCATTTGCTGGTGGGTGCAATCCTTTGCTAACTTAATGCATTTACTGTGAAAATTTGGTTGCTATAACTAATTTGGTTCATTGTTATTTCAACTGTGACAGTTTTTTGTGCTTCTTAAAGGCACAGTAACGTTTTTTATATTGCTTGTAAATTTATTTGAAGAGTATTTTCCAAGCTTGCTAGTCTCATTGCTAGTCTGTTTAAACATGTCTGACACAGATGAATCTCTTTGTTCAATATGTTTAAAGGCCAATGTGGAGCCCAATAGAAATTTGTGTACTAATTGCATTGATGCTACTTTAAATAAAAGCCAATCTGTACATGTAAAGAAATTTTCACCAGACAACGAGGGGGAAGTTATGCCGACTAACTCTCCTCACGTGTCAGTACCTTCGCCTCCCGCTCAGGAGGTGCGTGATATTGTGGCGCCAAGTACATCAGGGCGGCCCATACAAATCACTTTGCAAGACATGGCTAATGTTATGACTGAAGTACTATCTAAATTGCCAGAATTTAGGGGTAAACGCGATCACTCTGGGGTAAGAACAGAGTGTGCTGATAATAATAGAGCCATGTCTGATACTGCGTCACAATTTGCAGAACATGAGGACGGAGAGCTTCATTCTGTGGGTGACGGATCTGATCCAAGTAAACTGGACTCAGACATTTCAAATTTTAAATTTAAGCTTGAGAACCTCCGTGTATTACTAGGGGAGGTATTAGCGGCTCTGAATGATTGTAACACGGTTGCAATTCCAGAGAAAATATGTAGGCTGGATAAATATTTTGCGGTACCGGCGTGTACTGACATTTTTCCTATACCTAAAAGGCTTACAGAAATTGTTAACAAGGAGTGGGATAGACCCGGTGTGCCTTTTTCACCCCCTCCTATATTTAGAAAAATGTTTCCAATAGACGCCACCACACGGGACTTATGGCAGACGGTCCCTAAGGTGGAGGGAGCAGTTTCTACTCTGGCTAAGCGCACCACTATCCCGGTGGAGGATAGCTGTGCTTTTTCAGATCCAATGGATAAAAAGTTAGAGGGTTACCTTAAGAAAATGTTTGTTCAACAAGGTTATATATTACAACCCCTTGCATGCATTGCGGCATTCTGGTTTGAGTCTCTGGAAGAGACCCTTAGCTCAGCTCCATTGGATGAGATTATAGACAAGCTTAAAGTCCTTAAGCTAGCTAATTCATTTATTTCTGATGCCGTAGTACACTTAACTAAGCTTACGGCTAAGAACTCCGGATTCGCCATTCAAGCGCGTAGAGCGCTGTGGCTTAAATCCTGGTCAGCCGATGTGACTTCTAAATCTAAATTGCTTAACATCCCTTTCAAAGGGCAGACATTATTTGGGCCCGGTTTGAAAGAAATTATCGCTGACATTACTGGAGGTAAGGGCCATGCCCTGCCTCAAGACAGGGCCAAACCAAGGGCTAAACAGTCTAATTTTCGTGCCTTTCGTAACTTCAAGGCAGGAGCAGCATCAACTTCCTCCGCTCCAAGACAGGAAGGAACTGTTGCTCGCTACAGACAGGGCTGGAAACCTAACCAGTCCTGGAACAAGGGCAAGCAGGCCAGAAAGCCTGCTGCTGCCCCTAAGACAGCATGAAGTGAGGGCCCCCGATCCGGAAACGGATCTAGTGGGGGGCAGACTTTCTCTCTTCACCCAGGCTTGGGCAAGAGATGTCCAGGATCCCTGGGCGTTAGAGATCATATCTCAGGGATATCTTCTGGACTTCAAAGCCTCTCCTCCAAAAGGGAGATTTCATCTTTCAAGGTTGTCAGCAAACCAGATAAAGAAAGAGGCGTTTCTACGCTGTGTACAAGACCTTTTACTAATGGGAGTGATCCACCCAGTTCCGCGGTCGGAACACGGGCAAGGGTTTTACTCAAATCTGTTTGTGGTTCCCAAAAAAGAGGGAACCTTCAGACCAATCTTGGACTTAAAGATCCTAAACAAATTCCTAAGAGTTCCATCGTTCAAAATGGAAACTATTCGGACCATCTTACCTATGATCCAAAAGGGTCAGTACATGACCACAGTGGATTTAAAGGATGCCTACCTTCACATACCAATTCACAAGGATCATTACCGGTATCTAAGGTTTGCCTTCCTAAACAGGCATTACCAGTTTGTAGCTCTTCCCTTCGGGTTAGCTACAGCTCCAAGAATCTTTACAAAGGTTCTGGGCTCTCTTCTGGCGGTACTAAGACCGCGAGGAATAGCGGTAGCTCCGTACCTAGACGACATTCTGATACAAGCGTCAAGTTTCCAAACTGCCAAGTCTCATACAGAGTTAGTTCTGGCATTTCTAAGGTCGCATGGGTGGAAGGTGAACGTAGAAAAGAGTTCTCTATTGCCACTCACAAGAGTTCCCTTCTTGGGGACTCTTATAGATTCTGTAGAAATGAAAATTTACCTGACAGAGGACAGGTTATCAAAACTTCTAAATGCTTGCCGTGTCCTTCATTCCATTCAACACCCATCAGTGGCTCAATGCATGGAGGTAATCGGCTTAATGGTAGCGGCAATGGACATAGTACCTTTTGCACGCCTGCATCTCAGACCGCTGCAATTGTGCATGCTAAGTCAGTGGAATGGGGATTACTCAGATTTGTCCCCTATGCTAAATCTGGATCAAGAGACCAGAGATTCTCTTCTATGGTGGCTTTCTCGGCCACATCTGTCCAGGGGGATGCCCTTCAGCAGGCCAGATTGGACGATTGTAACAACAGACGCCAGCCTGCTAGGTTGGGGCGCTGTCTGGAATTCCCTGAAGGCTCAGGGATCATGGACTCAGGACGAGAGACTCCTTCCAATAAACATTCTGGAATTAAGAGCAGTTTTCAATGCCCTTCTGGCTTGGCCTCAGTTAGCAACTCTGAGGTTCATCAGGTTTCAGTCGGACAACATCACGACTGTGGCTTACATCAACCATCAGGGAGGGACAAGGAGTTCCCTAGCGATGATGGAAGTCTCAAAGATAATTCGCTGGGCAGAGTCTCACTCTTGCCACCTGTCAGCGATCCACATCCCAGGCGTGGAGAACTGGGAGGCGGATTTCCTAAGTCGCCAGACTTTTCATCCGGGGGAGTGGGAACTTCATCCGGAGGTGTTTGCCCAACTGCTTCAGCATTGGGGCAAACCAGATCTGGATCTCATGGCGTCTCGCCAGAACGCCAAGCTTCCTTGTTACGGATCCAGGTCCAGGGACCCGGGAGCGGTACTGATAGATGCTCTGACAGCACCTTGGGTTTTCAACATGGCTTATGTGTTTCCACCCTTCCTGATGCTTCCTTGATTGATTGCCAGGATCAAACAGGAGAGAGCATCGATGATTCTAATAGCGCCTGCGTGGCCACGCAGGACCTGGTATGCAGATCTAGTGGACATGTCGTCCTGTCCACCTTGGTCTCTGCCACTGAGACAGGACCTTCTGATTCAGGGTCCTTTCAAACATCCAAATCTAATTTCTCTGAGGCTGACTGCATGGAGATTGAACGCTTGATTCTATCAAAGCGGGGATTCTCGGAGTCAGTGATTGATACCTTAATACAGGCTAGGAAACCTGTTACCAGGAAAATTTACCATAAAATATGGTGAAATACTTACATTGGTGCGAATCCAAGAGTTACTCATGGAGTAAGGTTAGGATTCCTAGGATATTGTCTTTTCTACAAGAAGGTTTAGAAAAGGGTTTATCTGCTAGTTCGTTAAAGGGACAGATCTCAGCTCTGTCTATCCTTTTACACAAACGTCTGTCAGAAGTTCCAGACGTTCAGGCTTTTTGTCAGGCTTTGGCTAGGATTAAGCCTGTGTTTAAGACTGTTGCTCCGCCGTGGAGCTTAAACTTAGTTCTTAACGTTCTGCAAGGTGTTGCGTTTGAACCCCTTCATTCCATTGATATCAAGCTGTTATCTTGGAAAGTTCTGTTTTTAATGGCTATTTCCTCGGCTCGAAGAGTCTCTGAGTTATCGGCCTTACATTGTGATTCTCCTTATCTGATTTTTCATTCAGACAAGGTAGTTCTGCGTACTAAACCTGGGTTCTTACCTAAGGTAGTCACTAACAGGAATATCAATCAAGAGATTGTTGTTCCATCATTGTGCCCTAACCCTTCTTCAAAGAAGGAACGACTTCTGCACAATCTGGACGTCGTCCGTGCCCTGAAATTTTATTTGCAGGCAACTAAGGATTTTCGTCAAACTTCTTCCCTGTTTGTCGTTTATTCTGGACAAAGGAGAGGTCAAAAAGCTTCGGCTACCTCTCTCTCTCTTTTTGGCTTCGTAGCATAATACGTTTAGCATATGAGACTGCTGGACAGCAGCCTCCTGAAAGGATTACAGCTCATTCTACTAGAGCTGTGGCTTCCACTTGGGCCTTTAAGAATGAGGCCTCTGTTGAACAGATTTGCAAGGCTGCAACTTGGTCTTCACTTCATACTTTTTCAAAATTTTACAAATTTGACACTTTTGCTTCTTCGGAGGCTGTTTTTGGGAGAAAGGTTCTACAGGCAGTGGTTCCTTCCGTGTAAAGATCCTGCCTTTCCCTCCCGTGTACTTTTAGCTTTGGTATTGGTATCGCATAAGTAATGGATGACCCGTGGATTGACTACACTTAACAGGAGAAAACATAATTTATGCTTACCTGATAAATTCCTTTCTCCTGTAGTGTAGTCAGTCCACGGCCCGCCCTGTTGTTTACGGCAGGTCTAAAATTTTTTAACTTAAACTCCAGTCACCACTACACCCTATAGTTTCTCCTTTCTCATTTGGTTTCGGTCGAATGACTGGGTATGACGTAGAGGGGAGGAGCTATATAGCAGCTCTGCTTGGGTGATACTCTTGCACTTCCTGTTAGGGAGGAGATATAATCCCATAAGTAATGGATGACCCGTGGACTGACTACACTACAGGAGAAAGGAATTTATCAGGTAAGCATAAATTATGTTTTTTTAGGGACACCTCCTTGGAGACCCCATGGAGGAGGGGGGGACCTAAGTCGCCCTATAATGGAATATCCACTTCAACATAGAAACCCCAAGAGACCGTTAGAAGAAGAAGATGTAGAGGAAGCAGAGGGGGAGCAAAATCAAGGAAAGAGAAACAGAGAAAGGTAGAATTAGAGGAAGGAATGACAAGGATCTTTAATTTATCAAATAGAGATTTTACAAAGGATGAATTAAGCTTGCTCATTAAAGGTATGAATTTTGCCCCAACAAGCAATTTTAACTCCTTTGATATCTTCATTGATATACAGCGTTTCATTAGAAACATTACACTCAAAAGACACTTTCATTTAATGAAATTGAATATAATATAGATCATGATTTTTATTCTAACGTATTAGATGAGGAATTGATAGAAATAATGAATCAGATAGAGTCAGGAGACAACATACGAGGGGATTCTAACTTGGAGGAACAAAATTTGCTAGAATTATCCTTATATGATGAAGGAGAAGATTTTTCAGTGCAACATTGCTCTCTGAAAAGAAAATCTATTTTTTACCCCACGTATAGACAAACAGAATATATAAAAAAATTTAATAAATTGGTATGTCAGGATATAGAACTACTATCAATGAATAGAAATGGAAATAAAAACAAGAATTCTGCTTTGAATATCTATAACCTAACCAAAGGAGAACGGGTGGCATTAAAACATCTTAGTAAGTGTACTGATATAATCTTTAGGGCAGCAGATAAGGGAGGGGGCATTGTTGTGCAGAACAGGAAGGATTATCTAGGAGAGGCACACCGTCTTTTACAAGATAAAACAACTTACCTCCCCCTCACATTTAATCCAACTGAAAAATATAAAAAAGAACTGCAGCACCATTTAATAGAGGCAAAAGCATTGAATATACTAAATACTGAAGAATTTAACTATTTAAATGAAATAGCACTGAAGATAGCCTGCTTTTATCACTTGCCCAAGTTGCATAAGGATGCCCACAACCCACCGGGTAGACCGATAGTCTCTGGGATAGGCTCTTTGTGTGATAACTTATCAAAATATATTGACTACTATCTACAACCTGTAGTCACTAACACAAGAGCCTATCTTAGAGATACTATCGATGTTATTAATAAATTTGAGGGCCTAATATGGAAAAAGGAATATATATGGGTCACATGCGATGTCTCCGCATTATATACCAGTATAACTCACTTGTTAGGGACATCAGTAATCAAAGAAATACTTGACACTATTAAACTACATAAAGATCAAATATCTTTCATTGTGGACTCTATTTTATTTATATTGACTCACAACTATTTTCTTTTCGAAGGGATTTATTACAAACAAATTCAGGGGACTGCGATGGGGACAACTTTTGCCCCATCATATGCAAATCTTTTTATGTCCCATTTTGAGTCCAACACTATATGGAATAATAATCCCTTCAAAGGATATATTATCAAATATTATAGTTTTATCGATGATATTATTTTAATATGGGAAGGGCCTACTGAAAATATTAACTTATTTATGAATTATCTTAATTCTAATAAATATAATTTAAAGTTCACACATGAAATTTCATCCTCATCTATTTCATTTTTAGATCTTATCCTTTACTCGAATCCTACTACTAATCAAGTCGCTGTTAAAAACTATCACAAAGCCACAGATAGGAACAGTTTATTAAACGCAAAAAGTGGCCACTTGAAAAAATGGAAAAACAATATCCCTCTTGGTCAGTACCAAAGGATAAAAATAAATTGTAATGACATAAATGATTTTAATAAAGAATCTAAGATTTTAACCAATACATTTTTACAAAAGGGATATAGTCCACATCTATTATGAGAAACTAGGGCTAGAGTGGAAAATATAGATAGAATGGATCTTATCAATACCAAGACAAAATTTAATCATAAAAACAAAACTTTAGATAGATATACAAGGGGTCCCAAATTTGTAACTAAATACAATAGTCAACATTACAAAATAAAGAAGATTTTAAACAAACATTGGAAGGTTTTGAAACTAGATCCGATTCTAGATAAAATATTGGCAGATAAACCGGATATAGTCTTTAGAAAAAGTAAAGACATTAAAAACTATATAGCAACTACAAAACTTCGCCAGTCACTAAAAGAAGGACAACTAACTAGTTGGTGTGGAGCTAAATTTGGCCTTTATCCTTGTAAACAAAAGGATTGTATAATGTGCCCCCTCATTTCTCCCAATAACATGCAATTTTGTAATTATAATGGTAACAAAAAGTATGAATGTAAGAGTAGATGTTCTTGCCACACCACATATGTCGTATATCAGCTATCCTGTAAATGTGGAATGATCTATGTGGGTAGAACGAAACGTGAAATCAAGTACAAAGTAAGGGAGCATGTAAATAATATTACTAATGGATTTGACAACCACAGTGTATCCCACTATTTTAATATTTATCATAATCAAAATCCTAATGATCTAACTGTTAATATCATTGAATGGGTGCCCCCAGACAAATGGGACACAAATAGGTTACTAAGACTGCGACAAAGAGAAACGTTTTGGATAAAAACTTTGGATTGTCTAGAACCTAAGGGGCTTAACATTGAATTGGATATTTTAGCATATTTATAATTAATTAATTATATATATATATATATATATATATATATATATATATATATATATATATAATATAACTTGCATATATCAAATTGTGCATATTATTACAGTAAATCTTATGTAATAATCATGTTTATAGGTAATCAATAGTGCAATAATATCTATATATGAGGTTAGTATTCCTTTATAAATTAAATTAAATAATTTTAAAATATATTTTTTTATTGTATTATTAAACATATGCACATATGCACTTTTGATATGGGCAAATTTTATACTAGAATGGGTTCATGCATTTACTCATTTGAACAGATAATAATAGGGACATCACCAATGAGATCTGATGCAATGTTTATCTATTGTATTATGAAATAATAAGTAATCAATCTGCAAATATATATGATAAATATAAATATGAAATGAATGTGTATTTATAATATTTTTTATGATAAGTTGTAAGTAGAGAATATAATGTTTAAATATGTTTTAACAGCTAGTTGCTAGAGTAATTTTAATATTGTATTATAATGTTTTATTCTGACTTTGAATAACGGTAATGTATAATCTCTGTTATGGCACTTTTAATTGGTTTAAGGACTCATGCAAACCGCTATAAAAGAGGCATAAACGGAAAAGGAGATAGTTCTTGACAAAGTCCCTCCGACTAGGGACGAAACGCGTAGAACAGACAGTAGCTACTTTGTTGTTTTGACCCTGGGAAGTCGCCGTAGGAGTTCCGGTATCACGTGGTACACGCATATCACTGGTAGGAAACCTTACACGGAAGTGCTGAAGGTCGCCATCTGTATCCCCAAGTGGAAGGGTTAGTATATTTTGTATTTTTACACACGGACTTTCATGGCTATATACATACCCGCATGTACTACTGACCACGAAGGGGGATCATCATTTTATGTGCTTTTAAAAATTATACATCTTGTGAGTATATATATAGCGTGTGGCTATAAATAAAGTTGGAGATCTACACTTGAATCGTGTCTGCGCTCTTCTGTTTCTTCTCATATTTAGACTACTTCTCACGAGATACAGGATCTTAACCATTTTGAGGAGCTGCAGCACCTTTCTGGATCCAGGACATACAACAGACGGATACCACCTCTAAACATATAGAGACTGAATTGGACTTATCAATCATAAGTATTATATTGTTATTTATTGTCATTTTATGAATTCACATATTTTTTATGCATATAGGTATGAATGTGTGTGTTTTCAATGCAATTAATGCAAGCTTATTTTAACACATATAGTACTAGTATATATTAATATCAATATATACTAATTTGCGCTTCTCTGTTTTTAGCCACTCTCGTGGAGGGTAATAAACAAGTGTGTAGTTCTAGAATTCCATCAGCCAATAGGATGTTACCCTTTAATTCCAACTATTTACTTTAATTTAACTATTTACTAAATAGTCTACCTAGTTAAAATAAATACAAACTTAGCTGTAAAATAAAAATAAACCCTAAGCTAGATACAATGTAACTATTAGTTATATTGTAGCTAGCTTATGGTTTATTTTATAGGTAAGTATTTAGTTTTAAATAGGAATTATTTAGGCAATAATTGTAAGTTTTATTTAGATTTATTTAAATCATATTTAAGTTAGGAGGGGGGTTAGGGTTAGACTTATTCTTAGGGTTACGTTAGCGTTATGCTTATGGTTAGGTTTAGGGGTTAATATATTTATTTAGTGTAAGTGATGTGGGAGGCCAGAGGTTTAGTGGTTAATAACTTTAGTATAGTGGCGGCAACATTGGGGGCGGCAGATTAGGGGTTAATAACTGTAATGTAGGTGGCAGCAATATCGGGAGTGGCAGATTAGGGGTTAATAGTTTTATTTAGGTGGCAGCGATGTTAGGGGCAGCAGATTAGGGGTTAATAACATTATGTAGGTGGCGGCGATGTTAGAAGCAGCAGATTAGTGGTGTTTAGACTTGGTTTTTATGTTAGGGTATTAGGTTTAAACGTAACTTTTTCTTTCCCCATAGACATCAATGTGGCAGCGTTACGGAGCTTTTGTTTCTGCGATCACAGGTGTTAGGCTTTTTTTTAGCCGACTCTCCCCATTGATGTCTATGGGGAAATCGTGCACAAGGACGTCAAAACACTGCTTGTATTTGGGTGAGGTATGGAGCTCAATGCAACCACATCGCCCGCGGAAGCCGGGTTTTACAAAAAAAAATTCTAAATAAACCTAAGCTAACCATTGCCCTGAAAAGGGCATTTGGATGGGCATTGCCCTTAAAAGGGCATTTAGCTCTTTTGCCATGCCCTGAAAAGGGCAATCAGCTCTTTTAAAAAGTGCCCAAACCCTAAGCTAAAAATAAAACCCACCCAAAAAAACCTTAAAAAAACCTTAACACTAACCTCCGAAGATCCACTTACAGTTTTCAAAGCCTGGACATCCATCCTCATCCAAAAAAAAAATAATCCATCCTCATCCAGCCGGCAAAGTCCTCATCAAAGCGGGCAGAAGTCCTCATCAAAGCAGCCAGAAGTCTTCATCCAGATGGCATCTTCTATCTTCATCCATCCGGCGCGGAGCAGGTCCATCTTCAATACATCCGGCGCAGAGCATCCTCTTCTTCCAACTACTTACTACCTTAACAAAGTACAGTGCAGAGCTGGACTAAATAAGAAGGTGCGCCAAAGTTAACCATAATGCCAAGTGCAATATAGAGATGATTCTATATTAGACAATGTATCAAAGATGATATATCAAACAAAATAAAAATATAATAAAATAAAACAGTGAGTGAATGATTCGTGGCTCAATATAATTAGTGATATTTCATATCCTCGTGAGTGTTCAGCAAACTTAGATTATCCACCCCAATGTCAGGCTCAATGTTTTGATATCTATAAGGATATGAGTTTTGAGCCAAATTAATTATGTGGACCTCAACTGCTGGAATTAGAGATCTAAAATTTATGTTTGTAGCAGATATGATAAGCGGATGCAACGTAAATTTCTGGAGGCAACTATGTTGATCCAATATATCAAATGAGCTGGATATGATGTAGTGGAAGCGTTAGTTAGTTTACCCTATTGCTGCCACATGTGCTAGTGTAACACTGAATAGGTGAAGCAGGGGAACAAACGTAAATTCCAGTTGAAATGGAGCTATACAGATTTATACACCTTACTGATAGATAAACTAGACTGTATAGCCACATAGAACCATGTAAAACCAAACAGAATTAAGCAGCATAGTATATACAAATGAGGTGCTTAATGAAATAGCTTGGGGTGAGTGGGAGATGTGAAGTATGTAAACTTCAGTCAACATAGCATTATAGGCAACGAGTCAGCAATTTTATAGTGTCATCGTTAGTAAATATAAATGCACGGATATATAGGAATAACAGATCACCCAATAGTGCGTCCACTATTTGCATAATAGTCAAAGCAAGTTTTAAGCTAGAACGGCTCGTCTTACCAGGAGATATAGTATCCTGTTTTGCAGCGGCGTGTCTCTCAATGTATGCTGCAGAGCGGGCGGCTTGCCGTGAGTGTTATGGGTTGCGCAGCTGGCGTGTGACATCACGGCGATCCGGAGTTTGGACGAGTTCCAGTGAATCAGCTGAGAGATGCCGGGCTGATCAAAATAGTCCGTAAGTGCTAGCAGAGAGCAGAGAGATTAAGCACAATTCAAGGTGAGAGAGGAGTATTCCAAGGATATAAGATATTTGGGTATATGTGAACAGTGTTCACACAGTAGGTTCAGAGCTGAAGTTAGGTAAGTAGTTCCACATAGAGATGAACAGCGATCAGGTATAGGCAGACTGTAGATACGATAATGATCTACAATACTAAGCAATGAGGAAATGGGCAGGTGGGGCTTATATAGGGAGGAGGACAAGTGTACAAGGTCTTAAAGAAACAGTAATATAGACATGTATGTTGAAAGATGGGAGTAAACCTGACACCCAAAGAATGGGGAAGCAGTTCTTGCAAGTTAGATTCAATGTTCAGAAACGTGCTTGTAAACGATGGAGGCAGCTCTCTTATGAAGATGACAAGGTAAACAACAAATCCTAAAAAGTAGGACGAGAAATAGAGGTCCTTAGTGTGATACCATAAGGACCAAAGAGATAAAGCAAGTATATATATCTCAAATATACTCACAAACCAAGGTGCCCAACCAGTGCAATATTCAGCAGACTGAGACTTTGGAGCCGCTCAGCTGACTCGTAGGTGCAAAGTAAAGCAGGAACACGTTCTCCCAAGGATTTCCAGGAAAATGACAGGAGCCCAAGTTCGGTTCAAACATCCACTGATACTAGACTTGACCCCAGATGTCCCAGATTCAATAACCAGGAGCAATGTATATATAAAAAAAAGGGTTTTGCTTTTATTAAGAACAATGATAAAAATGCATTGAGAGCAAAGCAACGCGTTTCTCAGCGTGACCGCTGTTTCATCAAGCTATAGTGTTCCCATTTGACCTTGCTCCAGATATACAACTAACTGACCAATCACAAATGGATATAATAACACACCCACGAAAAGTCACACTTCATTGGTTTACCATTTGGTGTCCATATACCACTGAACCTGCAATTGTAGTGGAAAGTGCAACAATAATAGCCAATCTGTATTCGGGTAATGACCCACCCACCGATACATGGCATCACATTGGACCAGGAAGCCGACATGGGAACCAATCACACAATTGTGTGTGACATACGAGTAACTTCCCATTAGACCCAATAACATAACCAATTGCAAAATAATGCATAATGCTCCAACAAGTTCGAATATATAGACACATTTGAAGCTAGTGGAATATGCACTAACGAGCTTATCTCTTCCACTACGATCCCCCCATAAGCTATGATGGCTGCGTGGTCATAAACAATAGGACTCAAGGAGCAAATCACGCCTATACGAACACAAATATTCAGACCAATCGCAAACCCAATGTAAACATGCTATAGCTGATCGTGTCTCTATATTCGGACAGGAGGGGCATAATGCATAATTTTTACTTTAAACAAATAAAAGATGAGTTTAACAAATATAAATCTTTACATAAGCTGACCAAAAAGAACTTGGTAATAGAAATGACAATCCGCTAGTTATAATAAATTCAGAAAAGTCTCTAGCTATCGACATCAGCAGCAGCAATAGCATATTCCTACAAATGGAATACTCATATCTAAAATAAAATATATATAGATTCTAAGGTGCAAAAATAAGGAAACTCAAAATCTAATGTAAATACAGTATGACAATACACAAAATAAATAATAAGAATTGATACATTACTAAAATCAATATAGTAAATATAATAAATATAATAATCCTCTACATTAAAATGAATTAAAATTAAATAAATATCGCCCAATTCTATGAATAATATGAAATAATGTATATATTAATCTAACCAATAGACTTATCTAATCCATTGGAGGAGGAGGTAGCAGGTTATATCGGACAACCAAGTCGATGTTTCTAATAAGCTGTCAAATCAATATTCATATTGAGACCCAAAGGAGAAAGGGTCTTCAGTTGTGTATCCAATATGTCTCCCTCTGTCGGAGTCTCATAAACCTATTGTATAGGTAAGATGGAGGTATGTGTTCAACAGGGATGATGGTGTAACAGTCAGGACTCCCATTATGTTTGTTATGACAATGTTTAATGAAACTATGTGATTTTTTGTTTTTCAATATGCTGCATGAATATTCAGACCAGCGATGGCTAACCCTCCTTATAGTATGACCAATATATTGAACCCCACAAAGCAGGTTAACAAATAAATCACATACGGCTAGATTACGAGTTTTTGTCGGTAATGGTGTGCGGTGCTAACAAGCCTTTTTTTTCTCACCACTCACGTAAGACAACGCTGGTATTATGAGTTATCTGCAAGCCGGTGTTAGCCTCAGAAAAGTGAGCATTGAGCAAAATTTAGCTCCACATCTCACTGTAATACCAGCGTTGCTTACGGTAGCGGTAAGCTGGCTGAACGTGCTCGTGCACAATTTCCCCATAGGAAACAATGGGGCTGAGCTGGCTGAAAAAAACCTAACACCTGCAAAAAAGCAGCGTTCAGCTCCTAACACAGCCCCATTGTTTCCTATGGGGAAATAAAAGTTATGTGTACACCTAACACCCTAACATGAACTCCGAGTCTAAACACCCCTAATCTTACACTTATTAACCCCTAATCTGCCGTCCCCGACATCGTCGCCACCTGCATAATATTATTAACCCCTAATCTGCCGCTCCGGACACTGTCGCCACCTACTTTATACTAATGAATCTACTGCTCCAAACATCGCCGAACCCTACATTATATTTATTAACCCATAATCTGCCCCCCCCAATGTCGCCGCAACTATATTAAATTTATTAACGCCTAATCTGCCGCCGCCAACGTCGCCGCCACTACAATAAATTTATTAACCCCTAAACCTAAGTCTAACCCTAACCCTAAGCCCCCCTAACTTAAATATAATTTAAATACATCTAAATAAATTATTCCTATTTAAAGCTAAATACTTACCTGTAAAATAAACCCTAAGATAGCTGCAATATAAATAATAATTACATTGTAGCTATCTCAGGATTTTCCCCGACATTGTCGCCACCTGCATAATATTATTAACCCCTAATTTGCCGCTCCGGACAACGCCGCCACCTACATTATACTAATAAATCCCTAATCTACTGCCCCAAACATCGCAGAACCCTACATTATATTTATTAACCCCTAATCTGCCCCCCCAACTATATTACATTTATTAACCCCTAATATGCCGCCGCCACCACCGTCGCCGCCACTATAATACATTTATTAACCCCTAAACCTAAGTCTAACCCTAACCCCCCCTAACTTAAATATAATTTAAATACATCTAAATAAATTATTCCTATTTAAAACTAAATACTTACCTGTAAAATAAACCCTAAAATAGCTACAATATAAATAATAATTACATTGTAGCTATCTCAGGATTTATTTTTATTTTACAGGCAAGTTTGTATTTATTTTAACTAGGTACAATAGTTATTAACTATTTAATAACGACCTAGCTAAAATAAATACAAATTTACCTGTAAAATAAATCCTAACCTAAGTTACAATTACAACTAACACTACAATATCATTAAATTAATTACATAAAATACCTACAATTAATTACAATTAAATTAAATAAACTAAATTACGAAAAACAACAAAGACTAAATTACAGAAATTAAAAAGAAATTACAGATATTTTAAAGTAATTACACCTAATCTAATCCCCCTAACAAAATAAAAAAACACCCCCAAAATAAAAAAATCCCTACCCTATACTATAATTACAAATAGCCCTTAAAAGGGCCTTTTGCGGGGCATTGCCCCAAAGTAATCATCTCTTTTACCTGTAAAAAAAATACAATAGCCCCCAACATTAAAACCCACCACCCACACACCCAACCCTACTCTAAAACCCACCCAATCCCCCCTTAATAAAACCTAACACTAACCGCTTGAAGATCACCCTACCTTGAGACGTTTTCACCCAGCCGGGCACAAGTGGACCTCCAGAGGGGCAGAAGTCTTCATCCGATCCGGCCAGAAGAGGACATCCAGAGGGGCAGAAGTCTTCATCCAGGCTGCATCTTCTATCTTCTTCCATCCAGAGAGGAGCGGGTCCATCTTGAAGACATCCAACGCGGAGCATCCTCTTCCATCCGACGGCGACTGAAGAATGAAGGTTCCTTTAAGTGACATCATCCAAGATGGCGTCCCTTCAATTCCGATTGGCTGATAGAATCCCATCAGCCAATCGGAATTAAGGTAGGAAAAATCCTATTGGCTGATGCAATCAACCAATAGAATTGAAGTTCAATCCTATTGGCTGATCCAATCAGCCAATAGGATTGAGCTCACATTCTATTGGCTGTTCCAATCAGCCAATAGAATGCAAGCTCAATTCTATTGGCTGATTGCATCAGCCAATAGCATTTCTCCTACCTTAATACTGATTCTGCGTCGGATGTCTTCAAGAAGGACCCGCTCAGCTCCGGATGGAAGAAGATAGAAGATGCCGCCTGGATGAAGACTTCTGCCCCTCTGGATGTCCTCTTCTGGCCGGATCGGATGAAGACTTCTGCCCCTCTGGAGGTCCACTTGTGCCCGGCTGGGTGAAAATGTCTCAAGGTAGGGTGATCTTCAGGGGGATAGTGTTAGGTTTTATTAAGGGGGGATTGGGTGGGTTTTAGAGTAGGGTTGGTTGTGTGGGTGGTGGGTTTTAATGTTAGGGGGGTATTTTATTTTTTTAAAGGTAAAAGAGCTGATTACTTTGGGGCAATGCCCCGCAAAAGGCCCTTTTAAGGGTTATTTGTAATTTAGTATAGGGTAGGGATTTTTTTTATTTTGGGGGTGCTTTTTTATTTTGTTAGGGTAATTAGATTAGGTGTAATTAGTTTAAAATATCTGTAATTTCTTTTTTATTTTCGTAATTTAGTTAATTTAATTTAATTGTAATTAATTGTAGGTATTTTATGTAATTAATTTAATCATAGTGTAGTGTTAGGTGTAATCGTAACTTAGGTTAGGGTTTATTTTTCAGGTAAATTTGTACTTATTTTAGCTAGGTCATTATTAAATAGTTAATAAATATTTAATAACTATTGTACCTAGTTAAAATAAATACAAACTTGCCTGTAAAATAAAAATAAACCCTGAGATAGCTACAATGTAACTATTAGGTCACTCTATTCAAGTGTATGCAGATATTGCCCCGATTACATTGAGGAAGAGGAGAGATCTCAAACCTATTACACAAGCCCTCAGCAAAGCCCAGATAAAATACCGATGGCTTTTCCCCTTCAAATTAGCCTTCACACACGCCAACGCTACTCACACCTGCTCCAACTTGAGTGAAGGTTCATCTATCCTCCGCAGGCTGGAGATCCCTTTTGATTCTCCCCAAACACCCCTTATTAAGAATACCCAGAGGAAACCAATACAAAAGGAATGGACCCCGGTAGGTCAAGCTAAAAAGTTAAGAAAAGCAAAGAACACCCCAAGCAATCACTCTGACTCTCAGTCGCCTACAGAAGAAGAGACTCCACCAACCTGACAAAACAAGTGACACAGAGGAACACTGTAAACACCTTGCTTTAGTCCATCATGTGAAGTTTTGCTATATTTAAGTCCTTACAGGACACAGTTGCCTATCTGCTTTACCAAAAGTGACATTATATCTAATAGTCGTGAAATAACCAAACTTTCTTAGATAAGTCTATGCAGATCGGGCATTATCTCTGCCTCACTCAAGGGCTCCTGTTGTTGTCATTGTTGTTGTTACTGTTGGCGCTATTGACGCCGTTGAGGTTCTGAATGTTTATACTTTGTCATCATTGCAACCTTCTCCCCCCTCCCCATCCCCAATCCCCCCTCACTAAACTAGGACATAGAAAAGCTTATTCAATCATTCATCATCCTCTCCCTCCCCCCCTTTCCCTCTCATTTCACCCGGACCTAAACCCTCCACTCCCCCCTCCCCTTACTCCCTATCAGTTCAAATCTAGGAGCATCCGATTTCAATGTTTGAGAAGAACCCTTCACCCTCTACATCTCTATGTTTAACCCTGAAAGGGGATATTATTATAAAGTTTAAAGTCATTTTGTTTACTATTACTTATATTCTATTTGTCCAGGCATGTTGTCAATTCACTAGGGTTTATCAATCTAAGATACATCTGTTAACAATGTCTACTCTTCTTCATATCAAGGAACCAAGCATCCCCTCATGGTTGGGTTTTGAGGTAAGTCCCGGCTCTCTCACCTATAGAATTACACCAGGAATAGGGTCCCAACTAACATTTGTCACAACACGCATATCCCCTGCTTCCTCACACCTAACGGTTCAGACAATAACGATACACACTTACACCTAAAATGTCTATAAAAATCATATCTCATAATGTCAGAGGGCTAAACTCGGACTTAAAAAGAAAAAAGGCAATCACTACTTATAAATCATTACGCGCCCACATAGTTTTGCTACAAGAGACTCATTTCTCTAGAGACTTTACCCCTAAATACTGGGACAAATCATATCCTACACAATACCATGCTATAAGTGGGAAAAAGAAATGTGGGGTTACAGTATTGTTACATTCATCCCTGAATTTTAAAGAGGAGGAAATTATAAGAGATAGAGAAGGTAGATTCTTATTAATTAAGGGATTAATCCAAAATACTCCGATACTCATCGTTAACGTTTACGCCCCCAACGAGCAACAGGCCACCTTTTTGTCCAAATTAAGTAAGCTACTGACTCAATGGAAAAGGCACAAGATCATTATGGGAGGCGACTTCAACTTATCTCTTGACCAGGTTATGGATAGGACTACAAATCAAACTTCACAGTCCAGACACCCTAGCTCAGTAATAAACATTTTGAAAGATTTCACACTAGATCACAACCTGATTGACAGCTGGAGATCACTAAACTAAAAGGGTCAAAGATTATACCTATTTCTCCCCAATGCATCACACTCAATCTAGGCTGGACTACATATTCCTCAGTCAGATTTTGGTCCCACTCCTATCCACTCCTAAAATTCTAAACTGCCCCTGGTCAGACCATTCTATGGTTGAAGTAACTATGTCAGGGGTCTTAAACCCCAACAGATCCAAATCTTGGTCCCTCAATGCCAGTATATTACAGGATGCTTTGGTCTCACAAAAGATCAGGGAACACATAGTAGACTTAATACAGGCAGTACGCCTAACCCATCCTTTGTATGGGGAGCGCTAAAAGCTTATATAAGAGGCAGTCTAATAACTTAATCCAGCAAATGTGACAAGCAAAATAAAGCCAAACTTGCACAACTACAGTCAGAAGCTAATATAATAAGGTCTCAATTCACTGCCAACACTAGTAGAAAAAAGAGAGCAGAATTAAAAACTATAAACAATGAGATAGATAGATTACTGAATAAAGAAGCGGCTAGGTCCATCAAACAGATAGACACCCACTATTACATATACGCGAACAAGCCCGACAAAATGTTAGCTAATAAGCTCAAAGAAATTACCAGAAACACCACAGTCCCCCAACTCCAACTATCAGACAATAAGAGCACCAATGACCCCCTACAAATTGATAACACCTTTGCAGAATTCTACCAAAGACTTTACAACCTTCCCACATGCCAAGGAGCTCCCGATAGACCTGACAATATGAATACATTCTTAGACTTGAATCATCTCCCTAAGATCACTGAGGATGAGAGAGCTAGTCTGAACACCCCTATTACTGAGACAGAAGTAAAGCATACCATAAAAAATCTGAAAAGCTCTAAAACACCTGGCCCGGATGGATACTCTGGTATTTTTTACAAATTATTCTTAGAGGAACTAGCGCCCCTGCTTTCACAAATGTTCAATTCTATAATGCAAAAAAATGAAATTCCCAAAGAAATGCTCATGGCCAGAATAGCGGTCATTCCGAAACCTGGTAAGAATTTGCAACATTGCCAAAATTATAGACCTATATCATTAATTAATCAAGACATTAAAATCCTCACAAAAATTTTGGCAAACAGGCTTAATCCCATCCTGGTGAGGCTAATCCATCCGGACCAGGTGGGCTTTATAAGAAACGCAAAATTATTGACCTGATTAATATAGCCACTGCTGAAAAAACGCCTTCTCTGTTCCTCTCCTTGGATGCAGAGAAGGCGTTTGATAGAATTAATTGGAATTACATGTTCGCGGTTCTAGAGAAAACAGGTATCACGGGAAGCTTCCGTGATGCCCTGGCTATACTGTATTCCCACCCCTCGGCCTTTGTCAAACTCTCGGGGTACCAATCCAAGCTAATACAAATTAGGAATGGAACAAGACAGGGATGCCCCTTATCCCCATTGTTATTTGCCTTTTGCATTGAACCATAGGCCATTCAGATTAGAAATGACCCCAACATCTCAGGTATACATGTAGGGGCCAACGAATATAAAATTTCGCTATTCGCGGATGATATCATCCTATCACTGACTAAACCTCTCCTTTCTCTCCCCCCCCTTTATGCAAAGCTTCACCATTATGGAATATTATTGGGGTACAAGATAAATGGGGAGAAGTGTGAAGCGCTGAGTATTAATTTACCCCAACACACCAAAAAATTACTAGAAATCAACTTCTCTTTTACATGGGCTCACAAAAAACTTAAATATCTGGGAATAAACTTCACGTCTCTATACCAAGCAAATTATATACCCATGTTAACACATATTAGGAACCTAATCACGAAATGGTTAAAGCTCAAGATTTCATTTTATGGTAGAATTGTCTCCACGAAAATGACCTTGCTCCCCAAACTTCTATACCTATTTCGGTCCTTACCGATTTCGGTCCCAATAGCGGAGCTCAATGCTCTACAAAAAGATATTCTGCGCTTTGTCTGGCAGGGAAAATGCGCTAGAATAGGCAAAAAAAAAACATGAGTAGGCATCGGAGGGATGGGGGGTTGGGCCTCCCACACTTGGTCTCTTACTACTACTCGGCCCGCATGGCCCAAACTATACATTGGATTAATGATACAAAACGACCTGTGTGGACACAGATTGAATCACAAATAGTTAACACAGATCAGATTTCTAGATTACTTTGGACCCCCAAAAAATATAGTCACTCTTCGCTACATAAATATGTAGCGATAGCCCACACGATTTTCCTGTGGAACAAATTAACTGCCAAGTACCCCCTAATACAAGATAAATCAAAACTAACACCTTTAGTTTTACCACAAACTCTAATAGACTTACATACACAAAAGAAGTGGGCCAATAGAGGCTTATATAGAATCGCGGATGTGTATATAGATGGAGGCTTCATTTCATTTGAACAATACCGAGACATAGACCCCAATGACAGAAATATATGGTATCATTACCTACAGCTCAAATCCAGAACAAGAGCAGTGACAGACCTCGCTAAATTGCCACTAAGCACAACTTTTGAATCAATATGCTTATCCAGAGAGCTGACATTTGGTACAATCTCAACACTATACCCTATTTTAAATAACTCCCCTAGAGAGAGTAAGCCTCCCAAAAATACTGAAATGGGAACGGGACCTGAATAAGACCTGGTCCTTAGAAACATGGAAGTCTAATCTAGCCCAGGGCCTCTCTTTCTCGCATAATGCCACTTTAAAAGAAAACTACCTCAAGGTGGCTTTCCAATGGTATTTCTATCCAACTAGATTCGGAGGATCTGATGAACCCTCCCTGAATCCATGCTACAGAGGATGTGTTGAGAGAGGAACGTACATACACATGTGGTGGGAGTGTTGCAGAGTGAAAGAAATTTGGGAGAAAACCTCAGAGCTTCTTAGCAAAATCTTTCACAAACCTATTATACTATCTCCTGAACATGCTCTTTTACACTTTCCTATCCCCAGCATACTAAAACAACACCAAAAACTAGCTAGGACCATTTGTACAGTAGTTAGGATCTGCATTGCACAACACTGGAAATCCACCCCTCCAAGCTTTACCTTTATCGGAAGGAAAATAATCCATCACTATGAGATGGCAAGTTTAGCAGCAGAGAACCTGAACACCAAAGATGCGTTCATTATACAATGGGAACCATTCATTATGTACCAGGAGGCTAGGAGACAGGTAGATGCTGAGACCCTATAAAATTAACCCACTCGTTTATGCCAACTCAAGAGAGAGCCGGGACCGAATGCTAACCATAGTTCACAACCATCAGGCGGACAGGATCTGTCTCTGTTTTTGCTTAATTAGGGATATTAGATTCTGCATTATACTCTGAAAATGGACAATATTGAAACCATATTAAATGCTTTATTATGATTGACTGTACAACCCCTAAAGCTAAATCTAACCCTAGCACTAACACCCCCTAAGTTAAATATAATTTTTATCTAACTAAATAAATTAACTCTTATTAAATAAATTAATCCTATTTAAAGCTAAATAGATACCTGTAAAATAAACCCTAATATAGCTACAATATAACGAATAATTATATTGTAGCTATTTTAGGATTTATATTTATTTTACAGGCAACTTTGTATTTATTTTAACTAGGTACAATAGCTATTAAATAGTTATTAACTATTTAATAGCTACCTAGTTAAAATAATTACAAAATTACCTGTAAAATAAATACTAACCTAAGTTACAATTAAACCTAACACTACACTATCAATAAATTAATTAACTAAACTACCTACAATTATCTACAATTAAATCAACTAAACTAAATTACAAAAAACAAACAAACACTAAATTACAAAAAATAAAAAAAGATTATAAGAATTTTAAACTAATTACACCTACTCTAAGCCCCTAAAAAAATAGCAAAGCCCCCCAAAATAAAAAAATGCCCTACCCTAATCTAAAATAAAAAGTTAATAGCTCTTTTACCTTACCAGCCCTTAAAAGGGCTTTTTGCGGGGCATGCCCCAAAGTAAATAGCTCTTTTGCATTTAAAAAAACATACAATACCCCCCCAAAAAATTACAACCCACCACCCACATACCCCTAATCTAACCCAAACACCCCTTAAAAAACCTAACACTAAGCCTCTGAAGATCTCCCTACCTTATCTTCACCACGCCGGGTATCACCGATCCGTCCAGAAGAAGGTCCGAAGTCTTCATCCTATCCGGCAAGAAGAGGTCCAGAAGAGGGTCCGAAGTCTTCATCCTATCCGGCAAGAAGAGGACATCCGGACCGGTAGACATGTTCATCCAGGCGGCGTCTTCTATCTTCATCCATCCGGCGCGGAGCGGGACCATCTTGAAGCAGCCGACGCGGATCCATCCTCTTCTTCCGGTGACTCCCGACGACTGAAGGTTCCTTTAAGTGACGTCATCCAAGATGGCGTCACTTGAATTCCGATTGGCTGATAGGATTCTATCAGCCAATCGGAAATAAGGTAGGAAAAATCTGATTGGCTGATTGAATCAGCCAATCAGATTCAAGTTCAATCCGATTGGCTGATCCAATCAGCCAATCAGATTGAACTCGCATTCTATTGGCTGTTACGATCAGCCAATGCGCGAGTGAGGCGGTTTAGGGGTTAATACATTTATTATAGTGGCGGCGAGGTCCGGTCGGCAGATTAGGGGTTAATAAGTGTAGGTAGGTAGCGGCGACGTTGGGGGGGGCAGATTAGGGGTTAATAAATATAATATAGGGGTCGGCGGTGTTATGGGCAGCAGATTAGGGGTACATAGGGATAATGTAGGTTGCTGCGGTGTATGGAGCGGCAGATTAGGGGTTAATAATAATATGCAGGGGTCAGCGATAGCGGGGGTGGCAGCTTAGGGGTTAATAAGTGTAAGGTTAGTGGTGTTTAGACTCGGGGTACATGTTAGGGTGTTAGGTGCAGACTTAGGAAGTGTTTCCCCATAGGAAGCAATGGGGCTGCGTTAGGAGCTGAACGCTGCTTTTTTGCAGGTGTTAGTTTTTTTTTCAGCTCAAACTGCCCCATTGTTTCCTATGGGGATATCGTGCACAAGCACGTTTTTGAAGCTGGCCGCGTCCGTAAGCAACGCTGGTATTGAGAGTTGAAGTGGCAGTAAATTATGCTCTACGCTCTCTTTTTGGAGCCTAACGCAGCCCTTCAGAGAACTCTAAATACCAGCGTTGTTTAAAAGGTGCGGGGAAAAAAAACATGCGTAGCTAACGCACCCCTTCTAATGCAAAACTCTAAATCTAGGTATTATACTATGCTCATTTTTAATCACCATAAATCACTATACATCACATCTGCCCATCGTCTTTAGTATCATATACCAGTATGGACACAGTGAGCAGTTTTAACCAATGACTAACCAGTTTGAGACATTATTTATATCCCACTAGAACCTGACATGAATCTGACTGTCAGCTGTCCATAGCATATTACATGATGTAACGATTGCATACCCATCACATACACAGTCTGACAGCCAGATAGCAATATCATTGTCAGCTTGTTACACACCCTTACATATTACACTTTATTATGAACAATACATCCACTTCTGATATTAGTCGATAGTGACTTTTTCACTTCAGTCTTATTTTGACTTATCAGGTTCTCATAATAGATTATGGATAATCAGGCACCAGAAACCCCTTAATATCTTTAAGTAAGAAAGAAAATGTCAGAGACGCGTGATCTTTGTGAGGGCTTACTAATAAGTAAGTAGAAAACTGGTGCTAGATCTATATGACTGTGTGCAACGTAGCTTGCTACCCTTATGAACCAAATAGTGTGCAGGTATTACACAAATAAGAGTTATTCTATCAAGTTAGTTGACTTCTATATACATGTATACATTTTTCACACATCAACAATTGCTATTGAAATCTGTGTTCATTATTATACTCAGTGTTAAGTTACAAAGGGCACACCTTTCAATATGTACAATTTGATTTGAGACACAGTATTCCAGTTCTCGTATACAGACTATGTCAGAATAAAATCTGTTACAAAGGACTTGCGGTGGGCGGGCCAAACAGCAGCAGCTCAAGCTCTGAGCTCCGCAATCTACGCTGCAATAAGCAACGGATAAATAGCAAGTTAAAGCCCGGCTTTATTCTACCCTTGACAGAGATCGTGTCCTTGTACTGGAAAGTGAGGAGTGTGCCATTTCTCCCCCACCGAAGTTCGTTAGAGGAGTTTGGAGCGGTCGGATACCTTGCAGCCACGGCCATGGCGGCCATCTTGCCTAGTATAGAAGGAGACAGAAACTGCGGAGGAGAGGCGATTTCCCTAACAACTGACCCGCAAACACTTGGGAGGCACTAGCTGAGCGGATAGAGGCTAGAGGATATCTCAACTAGTCCCGGGGAAGCAAGACGACACCTGACCTTTTGATCGCCAGAGCGGATCCTGATATGTGACAGAAGGTCATCGGGGCTTGCTTGGAACACCTGCAGTGGCCTTGAGAGGAGAGTCAAGCACCCGGGTAGGCCCTTGAGTGGATCGCAAAGGCGACAAATAACCAAAGGCGCATACAGCAGGAAAAGGACCGTTGCTGCATCATGGATGTACAGAGGCTCCTTCATGGAGTCTGCGGCTGGAGCTTATTAACTTGTTTTTGACTGCAGGAGCTGACGGCGGAGGCTGGTAAGAGAACCCTCAATTGCACTTTTGTACACTATCCACCCATAGGGGCTAACACTGGTAGTCTCAAAACCGGAGGCTCTGTGAATAATTATTTTGTGGCCTGGGTGTGAAGCATACACATGGGTTACTCTTGCGACCTGCAGTAGGGAACAGGGGCTTAACTTTCACTGAACACACCTGTGCCTGCTTCTAAAGCCCCAACGCACACTGACTTTGGCCATAAAGGAACTTTGATAAAGAAACTTTAATGTGAATATTTATTTTGTGGCCTGGGTGTGAAGCATACACGTGGGTTACTCTTGCGGCCTGCAGTAGGGAACAGGGGCCTGACTTTCACTGAATACACCTGTGCCTGCTTCTAAAGCCCCAGTGTACACTGACTTTGGCCATAAAAGAACTTTGATAAAGAACTTTGATAAAGAGTGACCGGGGTGCTACATTACTGACTCAATACAGCTTTTCCCTTCAAGTATCAAGCTTAAGTTAACACTTTGAGGCAGCGATAGAAGCTGCATATCACAAGCTGTGTAGATTGTTGCTCATAGCCCCCCTGAAAATCTGTACAACATTTGAATATATATCTTGTCCATGTGGTTGCGGCTTCTCCCTAGGAGCTGGACATAAAGGTGACATCTTCTCCTTGCATTATCCCCCCTGGACCCTGCTAAGGGTTATAGGCACAGGATCTTCTACAAAGTGAGTTTTTGATATTGCACTGTGAAGAAGAAATATGACTGCCGGATATTAGCTATATATGCCACATACCTGATATTACGCTGTCTAAAATTGGTTGTTATATGCTGTGTTTTATTCTCCTTCTGTTTGTGGTAGAAAGTTGCCACAAATAGTCCCAACAGTGAGATTGCTCTCTTTTTGTCAGGCTATGGTAGATATCTGATGCATAACATATTTTAGGACATAGCTTTGTGTGTGTATGGAGAAATATCTTATACAAGACCCAATGGCAAACCGCAATAAGAATGCAGAGCGCAGAGCCAAACAGGGATCAGAAGTTGTAAATCAGGGACCTTCTTATGAGGCCCAGCAAGAAACATCTCTACTTGACCCACACCCTATTGTTAAACAAATCTCTACCCTGTTTTTGCCCAAAATAGAAAATCTTCAAAAAGGGGTAGATACCTTGGCAGAGGAGGTGAAACAGTTTTCCACGATAGTAACTGAAGCAGAGACCAGGATCTCTGACCTCGAGGATATGCAGGTGGTTCACACTGGTAAACTAGAAGCCCTAGAAAAACACTCTTTAGCTTTGCAGCAAAAAATTGATGACCTTGAGAATCGCTCGAGGCGAAACAATGTTCGCCTGTTGGGGCTCCCTGAGTTGATAAAACCAACAGAGATCTTAAAATTTGTGGAGACTGTTCTGCCATCACTGCTAGATATCCCATCTGAAAACCTAGTAGGGAGTGTTGAGTGGGCACACAGGGTGGGCCTGGAAAAGCCAGCCATGGATCGCAATGCGCAAGCCCGCCCAATAATGATAACGTTTCTCCATTTTCAAACTAAACTTACAATTTTGAGGGCATATAGAAAAGTAGAGAATTTGACTTATGAAAACTCCAGGCTCCTATTGTTTCAGGACTACTCTGCAGATCTGATGAAGAGACGCAGGGAGTTCTCTGCAAAATGCTCTAAGCTACACCGTGAGGGTATACAAGCCTATTTACTGTACCCTGCTAAGTTAAAAGTTTCAACCCCGAGAGGTCCCAAATTTTTTGACTCACCAGAAACAACACAGGCATACCTGGATATAGAATATGGCGGCAGGAGCTCAGGGAGGGCAAGGGGTGGAGAGGAATGAGGGGTATTGACAGGATTGTAATAATTACACTTGCTTTACTACAAAGTTCTAAATGGCCGAATTAGCCAGAAGCAGAGGGGGTCTGCCCACAGTTCGGGCAGCTCTATCGATGTTTGATGAGTTCAGATTGTATATATGTTTAATGTTTAGGTTCCTGAAATTGTTTAAAGTATACCGACTGAGATCAATAGCAAATGTCTTAGGTTTATCGCCTTATGCAATGTTCATTTGTATACTACTTACTCACCTTGGGAGAGATTGCTGCAGGGGTAGAACCCCCCATAGTAAAAATTACTCATTAAAAGCTATAAGTGGAGCAATGATATTTAACAGGCTCGTTGAGTATGTGACACCCATGTTCCCTGAGATCAATAATAAATGTATGTTAATCTTATTATGCCATGTCAGGGCTATTCAGGGAACTTGGTTTTATATGGTTAACAATTTGTCAATATGTTCACGCCTAGAGTTCTATAGGTTACACCCGTGACTAGGGTGCTGGGACAGATTTACTCGGGTCCTGCAACTTTGGCTCCTAAAGCTCAAAGTAAAATATATATTAGGTCTGATATGTTATAGCAACTTACCTTGCTGTATAGGATGTTCTGTTAGTACTATGTTGATAGCCTGTTCATTGGTGTCCCCTTGCAGTTCACAAAGGCCTGAAGGGTGCTGAAAACACGGAGTCTATTGGGAGGTATGTGAAAGCGTGAAGTCTCTTTATTCTGTCGCCCCCCCTTTTTTTTCTTTTCTCTTCTCTCTCGCTCTCCCAAGGTATCCTATCTAATACTATAATTTAATATATATACTTGGAATGTGGGGGGTATCCATTCCCCTATCAAGAGAAAAACCATACTTACTCAATTGAGGGGAAAAAAAGCTGACATTGCGTTCTTGCAAGAGACGCACCTGACTGACACTGAACATGCTAAGTTGGAGAGAGACTGGGTGGGAAGAGTGGAATTTGCCTCATATAAGAGTGCTAGTCGAGGAGTGGCAATTTTATTTGGGAAAAAAATTTGAACTTACAGACACTATAGTGACTAAAGACTCAGACGGACGGTATATTATTGTACAGACCACGATAGCCAACAAAAAGTATATTTTTTGTAACTTTTATGCCCCGAATCAGAAGGATAGGACATTTTGGGAAAATCTGAATAGAGTCCTGACCCCCTTTTTGGGCTCTGTTCTCATTATTGGAGGAGACTTCAACCTGGCTCCCAATCCGAAGTGTGACAGACTTAGGGATATCTCTAGGGTTGATTCTGGAGTACATGTTAAACCTGAGGGTAAATTTGAAGCTGAGATGTTTCACGCTCTAACTTCATCGTTAGATGTTGTTGATATTTGGCGCAAGCTGAATCCAGAAGGCAGAGACTATACCTGTGTTTCCTGGGCTTTGCCCACGATGTCCCGCATTGACTTGTTTTTAACTTCCAACTCCTTGATTCCACGGATTATAGATACCAAGATAGGAGAGGTAATGATGTCGGATCATGCCCCTGTGGGGCTCTTCCTTGATGTTTTAGATCCACCAAGAGACCGGCGAACTCTTAGGTTCCCGCAATATCTAATCACATCTCAGGAATTCCAACAATATATGATCAAAAGCTGGAATGACTTCCACTCTACCAACGCACAACACCTTGCAAGTCTTGGCAAACTGCGAAGGTGGTGCTCACAGGGAACATTCTAGCCTTTCTCTCCCTTAAAAAGAAACTAGATATGGAACGACTGGAGAAGCTCAGAGAAGAGCTGACTGCCTCCTATCTAACGTATTTAATGGGCCCACAAGATTACATCACCAAAGATACATATCTGTTAAAAAGGAATATGATACGCTTTTGGCTTACCAGGCCTCTCAGACTCTCTTAAGGAATAAAGGTAAATACTACAGATATGGAGAAAATTCGGGTAGGTTATTGGCCTCCTTGGTCAATCTTAAAACCTCAAAGCGCTTTATTCCTGCCCTTAGAGATGGGGACAGGGTGGTCAGAGAACCCAAGAGAATAGCAGAAGCATTTGCTTCATATTACTTTCGACTTTACACCAGTGATCAAAATTGTTCTGACGAGGTCCTAAAGGACTTTTGGGGCTCTATTAAACTACCTCAGATCTCAGAAGATCAATTGGATAAGTTGTATGCACCTATCTCTAGGGAGGAAGTGGGTAAGACGATTTCGTCATTAGCTCTGGGCAAAGCAGCCGGCCCTGATGGGTTGCCCATTGAGTTTTATAGAATGTTAAAACCGCAGGTTATCCCAGTGTTAACTGACATGTTTGCGAAATACTTCTCAGTGGCAGACGTACCATCCAGTTTGTTTTCAGCGGCATATATTACTCTTATCCCTAAAGCGGGGAAGGATACTCTTTTCCCTGAGTCTTATAGACCGATATCGCTGCTTAATGCAGACTATAAGATTCTTATGAAGTTACTGGCAGAGCGCCTTAAATTCATTCTACCGGAGCAGATCCACGAGGACCAGACTGGCTTCATGTTTGCGAGGTCTTCTGTTGTCAACATTCACCGGGTGCTGCAATTGATTCAATACTTTTGGAGTGGGAATCAAAATGTTTCAGATAAATCGCTTCCGGAGGCCTTTCTGCTGTCCTTGGATGCAGAAAAGGCCTTCGATAGGGTAGAGTGGAGTCACCTGTTTCACACTATGACTAAGTTCAACATCTCGGGTCCCTTTATAGCCTTCCTTAGAAATTTATACTCCTCCCCCATTGCTAACATATGCGTAAACAATACGTTCTCTGCCAATGTGACTCTTGGGCGAGGCACTAGACAAGGCTGCCCTTTGTCACCGCTACTATTCAATATGGCACTGGAACCGCTGGCAGCAAAGTTGCGCCAGGTTTTACAGGGTATCAATTTGGCAGGAGACCCCCAACAGCTGGAACTCTATGCAGATGACATGATGTTGTTTGTACAAGATCCGAAAATACACATCCCATCTATTTTACAAACACTCCATGACTTTGGCTCCTTCTCGGGGTACAGGGTCAATATGCAGAAATCGGAGATCTTGTGGTTGAATAAGAAAAAAGGAGGTATTCATGTTTGCAACAGCCAGAGTCTAACTTACCTTGGAATCCACATCCCCGTTAACCCCAATAAGATATACTCTATGAATCTCACTCCCCTTTGCGTTGGGCTCTGTAGCCTGATGAGAAGCTGGAAGTCTCTTCCCCTGTCGCTGGCAGGTAGGGTTAGTTTGGTGAAGATGGTGATTCTCCCTCGCCTATTGTACCCATTGCTCATGCTGCCACTGTTGCTGACTAAATCAGATGTGAAGCTACTAAATGCGGCAACAAGATGCTTTGTCTGGAGGGGGGTCAAACCCCGAATATCTGCAGACAAATTATCCATGCCTTACCTGAAAGGGGGTCTCTCCTTGCCAGACTTTAAGCTCTACAACTGGGCGGCACTGGTCTGGCTGGTTTTGGACTGGCAAGTAGGCATGCAACATTTTTACAAATCCAGCTTAGAACGGGCAGCTTTGGGGGGAATCTCCTTAGCATATTTGCCACATATGGCGAAGGCAGGAGCGGCTAAATTAGTGGGCATGAACTTGCTATACCGAGATCTGTTAAGGGCCTGGCACCAAGCTCATACATTTTTGAAAAGGGGCTGTCACAGTTCGGTCTTTCTTCCCCTTCATAATAACCCAGATTTCCCAGCGGGAGCAGATACAAAACCCTTTGTCCATTGGGACAAAATGGGTTTGCAATCGTTGGGATCTTTGTTGGAACCCCTGACTCGTCAGTAAAATCCTTTTCTACACTGCAAAGGGAGTTTAATCTTCCGAATACCCACTTCTATGCCTATTTACAGGCTCGTCATTACTTAAAAACATTGATTAGGGATAATCCAGATTTCTGGGATGGCTCCCCTTTCTGACTTACACAGTCCCTCTTTAAGATGGGCAGATTTTCTTTATCAGAAATTTATCAAGCTTTCTTACAGGACAGACTGTTGAAAATACAGTCGTCTTCTCTGATGGGTTGGGAGAGGGAGGGAGTCCTGGGGATTACGGTGGGCGAGGCCCGAGGAGCACTGGAAAGAGTCAGGAAGGCTATTCTTTCTGCAACTCTTAGGGAAATCCAAACTAAGTTTTTACATAGAGCATACCTAACTCCTAGCAGGCTGGTTAAATGGGTGCCTGACTGCCCTAATAGATGTTCTAAATGTTCCGCAGAGGCCCCTGGTCTGTTACACTGTATATGGGAATGCCCAGTGATAAGGCAATTTTGGCTCCAATTACAATACTGGATTAACAAGAAAATGAAGGTCCCAATTTCTCTCAAGCCCACGGATTTCCTGTTTCTGAGTTGGGGTACTCAATACAAGCATTGTGACTTGGAACTGACTCTGACTATCTTACTCGCTTGAAAATGTATTCTAAACCACTGGACTAAGACAACAAGACCTACTATAGCATACTTTCGTAATATCTTGAAAACACAATTATTTATAGAACAGGTAGACACCAGGGTAGATGTTGGTAACAGGCTTAATCTGTTCCTATGGAAATGGCGCAGACTGATCTTGACCTTTGAGTTGCAGATTCAGAGACAGATCTTACTGCCGTTTCAGCATACTGAGATATTTCTGGAAAACTCTTTGAGAGGCGAGTGGGCACACATACTTAATCCAAGTGATACCTAAAGATTAAAAAAGGAGAGAGAGGAGAGAATTCCCCCTCCCCCCCCCTTTTTTCCCCCCTCTTCACGCTGTTCACTAGGAGGTGACTTAGTGGACTAGTCTTAAGTAATTTCAGTTTTGGACTACAGGGTGAGGGAGGGAATTTTGATAGTATAGTTAGAGTTTATAGGGTTATGAGGGTGGGAATGGGAGGTTTCAGAAATATAAAATACGAGAGTTAATCACTGGTGAATAATATTAATGTCATATATATCTGAAAATCATTGGAATTGCTGTCGTGATGAGAGATTAATGGATGACAATGTCCCCAACTGTGTTTGGGCTTGACCCTTTGAAATCTGATGTAACTGCTGCTTTTCACTTGTGTTACTCTCAATAAAAAGAATTAAAAAAAAAAAATCTGGTACACAGATTACTTATATTCTACTATTTTCTATTAGATTGTATATACTGCATAATGTACTCATTTCTGTGTACCATTGATGTTATTATTTTGTATAACTATGTTGTTACTTAGGGCTTGCTCATGTCAGTCATTATGACAGATTAAATTAGGTGACACCCATTTCAGGTGTTGCTCATTGTATATGACAATTTGTATGGCTTATATAGCAAGTGTTTTTTACCTATTGCATTAAGCCTGATGAAACATCCACTGGTTGGATGAGAAACGCGTTGCTGGTATTTAATATATTTTAATAAAGTAAGTTTTTATTACAATTACCACTTGCTGCCATACATTACTACTATTTGATCTATCCATCTATCCTGGACTGCTGGGAGAACCTGTTATAC
The DNA here is from genome assembly GCF_027579735.1 of Bombina bombina. Lineage (NCBI taxonomy): Eukaryota > Metazoa > Chordata > Amphibia > Anura > Bombinatoridae > Bombina > Bombina bombina. The sequence goes on from NC_069500.1 coordinate 1,421,148,059, forward strand.
CGGTGGTCAGTCTACTGGGTGACTGTTTGACCCCAGTTTGCCTCTAGTGCACCAAGGGAGGTGCTCCACGAAATATTGCTGAATAGCTATTGGTGGTCAGTCTGCTTGGTGACTGAGTTTGATCCCAGACCGCTCCTTCTGCACCACTAGGGGTGTTTTACCAAATGTGAGTGTTTCCATCACACTATAATTTGTCACCTCTGTCAAACAATATTGGGCCACGTGGCGCTTCTGTCCTCTTTTGTTGTCTGCATCTTAGCTACATGCCTGTCTATTTTGCAAATCTTCATTCTCTTGTGGTAGTTTATTGTATGATGATTAAAAAGATAAATGTGTGCTTTGTTGTTTGTGTGATGTGTGTTATTTACATATATTTATGTATTGTGCTTCTCTCCCACATCTGTTCATTTATTGGTGTTCCTTCAAAAAAAGTGACAACTATAATATTTTCTAAGGATATCTTATTATTCTACGGAATTCCTAATGGTCTGCAGTTAATATTTGAGGACAGAATATATTATGAGTAAATCATGATGTTAAAGGGACACTAAAGCCACAATTTCTCTTTCATGATTCAGGGAGAGAATCCAATGTTAACCAACCTTACAATCTACTTGTATGATGTAAATGTGTTCATTGTTTATATATTGTTTGTTGAATAAATAGCAATGCACATGTGTGAGGCAATGACAAAAGGCATCTATGTGCAGCCATCATCATCTGGTGAGCCTATCTAGATATGCTGTTCATCAAAGCATTAGAATAGAATAAATGAAATTCTATAATAGACGTAAATGAGACAAATGTTTAAAATTGCCTACTGTTTCTGAATAATAAAATCTTAAAAAGTATTTTTTATGTCCTTTTAAATAGGAGTTCATTCTTAAAACAGATTTCGTATTGGTGATGATAGAATTGATCGTGATTTATAGTTGATGTAATGTAATTTCCTAATAGTCTATTTCTTGATCTATTTGTCATTGCGGGACCAACAAATGAATAAATGAATTAGCGCCACAATTATAACGCTGCCATTACAAGTTTTCAAAGAGAAAAATATTGCGTGCGTTACGGAAAGAGGCCGGTCGCGTGCACGAGCACATATTCCGTATAGAAGTCAAACTTCTAATGGCTGCGTTAGGGAAAAAGAAATGTGTTATGGCCCATAACGCTCTTATTTGATTCATAACGCCCAACTCGTAATCTAGCTGAGTGAGTGTATGATAAAAAAGACTTGATTTTAGGTGTCTGAGTTTGTGCACGAGGTTTATGTTACAAAGTCTCTATGGACATAATAGTCTCTTTGGACGTAATATTAACAATTTTAAGAGCACAATTTATGCAATAGTATCGATAAAAAGTCTCTTTTGGACGTATTGGTAACAGTTCTCGGGCACAATTGTGCACTTGTATCGATAAAAGTATCAAACTGGTGATTGAACAAATGATTGGACAATTCTAAAATTTGTGAAACAGTGGAACAGTGAAGGGTTGGTAACTTTCTTATACAGCTTCTATCAGCCGGGATTACCCGGGGAATCTTACCAGGACTTTCTTGGTTGTAGGACTCAGTTTCGAGTACAAATAAGAGCAAATCTTACTGCCAAAGTGACCCCGGGAGAAGCATCTTCTCTCCGTGCTGTATAGGCGTCTTCAGTCACTGCGGATAATCAGCTCCGTGTATTCACACGTGTGGATGGTCATGTGTATTTGCTACACCAATCGGTTTGGTCCGGTAACAGATTCCTCTCCTCTGGTCACTCTTTATTAGAAGTATTTCAAGAAGGAAAAAAGGGCTTTAGTTTTCGTGGAAGATCCATGAACATTCACAAAAAATAGTAGTTGCTACCTCTGTTGGCAGATATATTGCTACACGCTTTGGCGCTGTGTAGTGTGCCTTTATCAAGTTTATCAATACAATTGCACGATTGTGCCCTGAGAACTGTTACCAATACGTCCAAAGAGATTTTTATTGATACTATTGAATACATTGTGCCCTTAAAATTGTTACTATTACGTCCAAAGCGACTATTATGTCCATAGAGAGTTTGTAATGTAAACCGCGTGCACAAACTGAGACGCCTAAAATCAAGTCTTGAATGCGAGCTCAATCTGATTGGCTGATTGGATCATCCAATCTGATTCAACTTGAATCTGATTGGCTGATTCCATCAGCCAATCAGAATTTTCCTACCTTAATTCCGATTGGCTGATAGAATCCTATCAGCCAATTGGAATTCGAGGGACGCCATCTTGGATGACGTCCCTTAAAGGAACCGTCATTCGTCGGGAAGTCATCAGCCAGGATGGATGTTCCGCGTTGGCGAGATGAAGATGGATCCGGAAGAAAGAAGATTGAAGATGCCGCTTGATAGAAGACTTCAGCCGGATGATGGATCTCTTCAGCCCCCACTTGGATCAAGACTTCAGCCGGATGATGGATCTCTTCAGCCCCCGCTTGGGCTTGGATGAAGACTTCGGAGCCTCCTCTGGACGGATCAGTGATATCCGGCGTGGTGAAGACAAGGTAGGAAGATCTTCAGGGGCTTAGAGTTAGGTTTATTTAAGGGGGGTTTGGGTTAGATTAGGGGTATGTGGGTGTTGGGTTGTAATGTTAGGGGGGGGGTATTGTATGTTTTTTTTACAGGCAAAAGAGCAGAATTCTTTGGGGCATGCCCCGCAAAAGGCCCTTTTAAGGGCTGGTAAAGTAAAAGATCTTTTCTATTTTTATTTTAGAATAGGGTAGGGCATTTTTTTTATTTTGGGGGGCTTTATTATTTTATTAGGGGGCTTAGAGTAGGTGTAATTAGCTTAAAATTGTTGTAATCTTTTTATAATGTTTGTAAATTATTTTTTCTTTTTTATAACTTAGTTCTTTTTTTATTTTTTGTACTTAATTTAGTTTATTTAATTGTATTTATTTGTAGGTATTTTATTTAATTAATTTATTGATAGTGAGTGTTAGGTTTAATTGTAGATAATTGTAGGTATTTTATTTAATTAATTTATTGATAGTGTAGTGTTAGGTTTAATTGTAACTTAGGTTAGGATTTATTTTACAGGTAATTTTGTAATTATTTTAACTAGGTAGCTATTAAATAGTTATTAACTATTTAATAGCTATTGTACCTGGTTAAAATAAATACAAAGTTGCCTGTAAAATAAATATTAATCCTAAAATAGCTACAATATAATTATTATTTATATTGTAGCTATATTAGGGTTTATTTTGCAGGTAAGTATTTAGATTTAAATATGAATAATTTTTTTAATAATTAATTAATTTATTTTGTTAGATAAAAATTATATTTAACTTAGGGGGTTGTTAGTGTTAGGGTTAGACTTAGCTTTAGGGGTTAATAAATTTATTAGAGTAGCGTTGAGGTCCGGTCGGCAGATTAGGGGTTAATACTTGAAGTTAGGTGTCGGTGATGTTAGGGAGGGCAGATTAGGGGTTAATACTATTTATTATAGGGTTATTGAGGCGGGAGTGAGGCGGATTAGGGGTTAATAACTTTATTATAGTAGCGGTGAGGTCCGGTCGGCAGATTAGGGGTTAATAATTGTAGGTAGGTGGCGGCGACGTTGGGGGCGGCAGATTAGGGGTTAATAAATATAATATAGGGGTCGGCGGTGTTAGGGGCAGCAGATTAGGGGTACATAGGGATAATGTAGGTTGCGGCGGTGTGCGGTCGGCAGATTAGGGGTTAAAAAATGTATTAGCATGGCGGCGATGTGGGGGGGGCCTCGGTTTAGGGGTACATAGGTAGTTTATGGGTGTTAGTGTACTTTAGAGCACAGTAGTTAAGAGCTTTATGAACCGGCGTTAGCCCAGAAAGCTCTTAACTCCTGGCTTTTCTCTGCGGCTGAAGTCTTGTCGTTAGATTTCTAACGCTCACTTCAGCCAAGACTCTAAATACTGGCGTTAGAAAGATCCCATTGAAAAGATAGGATACACAATTGGCGTAAGGGGATCTGCGGTATGGAAAAGTCGCGGCTGGAAAGTGAGCGTTAGACCCTTTCCTGACTGACTCTAAATACCAGCGAGCGGCCAAAACCAGTGCTCTAAATCTAGGTGTCAGTTTTTACAGAATTCACCATTAAAGACTATAGGGATTTTGTAGTAAAATCATTTATCATGACCTCTCTTGACCTCTTGACTTTATAATTTACAGCTGACCCTTTTAATTCAAAGTGACTGAAAATGTCTAAGCATCCCCTAGTCTCCCACCTCTATATGACAGGTTAAGACTATATTGGACAAACCTGTATGACTAAAAACAACATTTACTGCCTGACTGGTTGTTCTTAAACATCATTTGTTGTTAGTAATACTATGGCAGGATTGTACAAGCCAGTCAAACGTATATACATCCTTCCCCACTTTCCTGCCCCTTCCTAGGAATGAATACACACATTTGGGCAAGCAATTATTCGTTCTTTATCCGTTTTGTCCTATAATGTATTTGTTCGTTCTGTATAGTCAAATAATTGACAAATTGGCATCAATTTGTACAAATCTGTATTTGTTCAAAACACAAAAGTAAATTTCTACTGTTTAATAATAACAATTTTTATTAGTACTAATATATATTAAAATTCAAGTTCTGAGCGCAGTGTATAACCCTCTTTATTTGAAATGTGTATATATATATATATATATATATATATAAAAACATGGCTGATAGATAGGGACTGTTTAGGTAAATCTTTTTCAGCTCTGTTTATGACTGACAGGGCCTGGAGTATGAGGTAATATTTGTAAATAGTTAAAAACCTCACAAAATATATGAATAATTAAATAGTAAAAATAAAATCCTTACAAACAGAGAAACACAATCTTATGGAACAGAACACAAATATCATAAAATTGTTAATCAGAAATCATAGATGAATATTCATTGAGGTTTATATCAGGGCAGCATGCAATTCATCAGTAATTGTGTTCATCTAATGTCAGCAGGTTCATTAGATTCATCTGCACAGATATATATTAACATTCCTTAGCAATAATTAACCTGATTATCCCCCCTCAGGTTTTATCTATTTTTAGTGGTGACAATATTTAGTGTTCTTTGTGAGTTATAAAAAAGATCTGGAAAATCCCCACATATATGTAGCACATACACTTTAAGGGACATTTAACACCTCAATATATTAATATAAAGTGTTTAATTACATATAGTAAAGCAACTTTTGTTATTTATTTTGTTCTCCTTTTCCTGTAATTTAATCCTGAATATTATAATATATATGTGCTGAGAACCATCGGCGGTACGGTAAGATTTTCTAGTGGTATAACCACACTTTATCTCCCAGACTACGGATATGTACTGAGAACCATCGGCGGTACGGTAAGATTTTCTAGTGGTATAACCACACTTTATCTCCCAGACTACGGATATGTACTGAGAACCATCGGCGGTACGGTAAGATTTTCTAGTGGTATAACCACGCTTTATCTCCCAGACTACGGATATGTACTGAGAACCATTGGCGGTACGGTAAGATTTTCTAGTGGTATAACCACACTTTATCTCCCAGACTACGGATATGTGCTGAGAACCATCGGCGGTACGGTAAGATTTTCTAGTGGTATAACCACGCTTTATCTCCCAGACTACGGATATGTACTGAGAACCATCGGCGGTACGGTAAGATTTTCTAGTGGTATAACCACACTTTATCTCCCAGACTACGGATATGTACTGAGAACCATTGGCGGTACGGTAAGATTTTCTAGTGGTATAACCACACTTTATCTCCCAGACTACGGATATGTACTGAGAACCATTGGCGGTACGGTAAGATTTTCTAGTGGTATAACCACACTTTATCTCCCAGACTACGGATATGTACTGAGAACCATTGGCGGTACGGTAAGATTTTCTAGTGGTATAACCACACTTTATCTCCCAGACTATGGATATGTACTGAGAACCATTGGCGGTACGGTAAGATTTTCTAGTGGTATAACCACACTTTATCTCCCAGACTACGGATATGTACTGAGAACCATTGGCGGTACGGTAAGATTTTCTAGTGGTATAACCACACTTTATCCCCCAGACTACGGATATGTGCTGAGAACCATTGGCGGTACGGTAAGATTTTCTAGTGGTATAACCACACTTTATCTCCCAGACTACGGATATGTACTGAGAACCATTGGCAGTACGGTAAGATTTTCTAGTGGTATAACCACACTTTATCTCCCAGACTACGGATATGTACTGAGAACCATTGGCAGTACGGTAAGATTTTCTAGTGGTATAACCACACTTTATCTCCCAGACTACGGATATGTAATGAGAACCATCAGCGGTACGGTAAGATTTTCTAGTGGTATAACCACGCTTTATCTCCCAGACTATGGATATGTACTGAGAACCATTGGCAGTACGGTAAGATTTTCTAGTGGTATAACCACACTTTATCTCCCAGACTACGGATATGTACTGAGAACCATTGGTGGTACGGTAAGATTTTCTAGTGGTATAACCACACTTTATCTCCCAGACTACGGATATGTACTGAGAACCATTGGCGGTACGGTAAGATTTTCTAGTGGTATAACCACACTTTATCTCCCAGACTACGGATATGTACTGAGAACCATTGGCGGTACGGTAAGATTTTCTAGTGGTATAACCACACTTTATCTCCCAGACTACGGATATGTACTGAGAACCATTGGCGGTACGGTAAGATTTTCTAGTGGTATAACCACACTTTATCTCCCAGACTACGGATATGTGCTGAGAACCATTGGCGGTATGGTAAGATTTTCTGGGTAAGTCCAGCTGTGCACTCCATGGATTGTATTCTAATCAACAAGGATTTTGCATTTTCTTAACAAACAGAATTGTCATTGTATTTAGACCTTTGGGACTCTGTATTTATCTTATATGAGTGCTTATATGTTTACTTTTTAATATGTTTTATGTTGTGGCCACAAATTTTCATTAAAATTGTGATTCAGTAATCGCCCTTGATTTTAGCGCTTCCCATTTGTCTTTTCTATTAGATATATTTTCTCATTCCGTGTTTTATTAGATATACATCAGTATACATCTAAAACCTTAGGGCTTGGTTAGGAGTCTGGAAATCAGCACAAGGTTATTTAAAAATAAGCAAAACTATAGATTGTTACAAAAACAACCCCAGATGGGCTATATAAATGGATCATCTACAAAACATTTATGCAAAGAAAAATCTGGTGTACAATGTCCCTTTAAGTCCCTATGTGTACAAAATGTCACATTGCATTCTTAATGTTTCTGGGAATCTGCAGTTCTTAGTGCGTTTTTAGCGTTGTGCTGAGATTTCACAGTGGCCCTAGACGTGTGTATTCGGATTCTTTTTTAGGATCCAAATGCAGAAGAAAGAGGCACCTCATGGCATTCGTCTCTTTTCAGATTTACACTTGTGAAAGTTCAGCATACTTAGATATGTGCAAATCCAGATCTTAGTTTGTTGAACTTTATCAAGAATCAAAATGAGCCAAATGCCATGAGTGGTCACCTTCTTCTGCATAAGGATCCTAACGAAGGATCCATATATGTCTAGATGCCAGTAGTGGAAATTGTAAAAGTGCAGAGAATATAAAAGGCTTGAAATTCAGGGGAGTGATCTGATGAGCAGTGAAAGATTGGATCAGTGAGTGTTGGTCTGTTGAAAGAGAGTCTGTTAATGAGGTATTTTTATCCTTGCAGTAGCTCTTTTTGCAGCTACTATTTTTGCCATATTAATGGATTGAATTTATGTAATCTGAGTGCTCTAGCTTTGTAATTACACCATGTTTGATATTTATTTGACTAAACAATGTAGCTGTCTGCTGCCTCACCCCATACATTATTCTATGGCCCGCTATTAACCAGTTCCAGCTGTCATAGTTTTGCTCACCTTATATTTGGATCAGGTTTCACATAAAACCCCTTGGGCCAGATTACAAGTCACGCGGTATAAGTTTTCCGCGTGTGATGTGGTCTTTTTGCAATCAATTTTCATTGCGCAGATATTACAAGTCTTGAAAAATCCCGATTGCGGGCGCGAAGAGCTGTAGATAAGTTTTCTGCAACAAAAAAGTTTCATGAAACACTTCAAAAATACACTACAAAGTACAATTACACTCATATTAACACTGTCTAATACAAATTATTAAAAAAAAAATTGCGCCCAAAGTTTTAAGGGCTCAAAGATACGAGAGTGTTAGAAAAAAAAGCAGAGGCAGGGATTTTACATTGACATACATACACAAACATAGAGAACATGCATTTATATGTATACAGATATGTTTAATTATGGAGACAATGAAAATATTTCACATTACAATCTTATGCACATTAAACAATACTCAGAGGGATTTTCAAAGAGATATTCACATAAACATCTCAGAGATATCTAGACATATATATATTCATATACATATATCTTGCTATAAATAGATATATCTGTCCAAAAATCTTCACATATATAGAGAAATATTTATTTAGAAATCATCAAAAACTCCTTGAAAAACTAGTTTACAATCGCCTAACCCACTTCCTGTCCGCCAACTCCTTGCTTGACCCACTGCATTCCGGATTCCGCCCAAAACACTCAACTGAAACTGCCCTTACCAAGGTCACAAACGATCTTCTCTCTGCTAAAAATATTGGCCACTACTCTATACTCATCTTACTTGACCTCTCAGCTGCCTTTGACACAGTTGATCACCCCCTCCTCCTACAGACCCTTAGCTCTTTTGGCCTCTGTGACACTGCTCTTTCCTGGATTCACTCCTATCTTTCTCACCGGTCTTTTTCTGTGTCATTTGCTGGCGACTCCTCCTCTCCTATGCCTCTGTCTGTTGGAGTACCTCAAGGATCTGTTCTTGGTCCTCTACTCTTCTCCATCTATACTTCTTCGCTGGGTAAACTTATCAACAGTTATGGCTTCAAATATCACCTCTATGCTGATGACACCCAGATCTACATCTCCACCCCTGCTCTCTCCCTCTGTCCTCTCTCATGTCAGCAACTGCTTATCTGGTATTTCTTCCTGGATGGCCTCTCACCACCTAAAGATTAACATGTTCAAGACTGAGCTCCTTCTTATCCCCCCCTCAAGCTCTACGCCGACTTCTGACTTCTCTATCCCTGTTGACGGCATCACCATTTCCCCATCACCCCAAGTCTGCTGTCTCGGAGTCACACTTGACTCAAACCTATCCTTCGTCCCCCATATCCAATCGCTTTCTACATCCTGCAGCAATCATCTACGCAATATTTCCAAAATTCGCCCTTTTCTGAGCGCTGACACCACAAAGCAAATAATCCACTCCCTTGTTATCTCCCGACTTGACTACTGCAATAACCTACTCGCTGGCCTTCCTCTTTCCTGCCTCTCCCCCCTTCAATCCATCCTAAATGCCTCTGCCAGGCTGATCCACCTTTCCTGTCGATCTGTATCTGCTGCACCTCTCTGTGAGTCCCTTCATTGGCTCCCCATTCACAGCAGAATCAAATTCAAAATTCTCACCCTTACATACAAAACTCTCACCAACGCCGCTCCCCTCTACCTATCCTCTCTAATACACAAGTATTCTCCAGCCCATCCACTAAGATCCAACAATGACCTGCTCCTTGCATCCGCAACTATCACCTCCTCTCATGCTAGACTGCAGGACTTCTCTCGTGCAGCACCTACCTTCTGGAACACTCTCCCTCATGCTGTCAGGCTTTGCCCTAATATTTCTTCCTTTAAATGTTCCCTGAAGACTTTTCTGTTCAGGGAAGACTACAACCCAACTCAATAATAAATTCATTTCACTTACCTAACAACATTTCCCTCATCTAACTCTGAATTAACATCCTTCTCAATCTTGCAGTCCTCACCTCTTGTTTCTCAACCTCCTCTCCTACCCTTCTAGATTGTAAGTTCCCACGGGAATAGGGACCTCAATCCCTCCTGTATGTGTTTGTAAATTTTGTCCTGTATCTTACAAGTCTTGTATTGTTTTATTTAAATGAATTGTATCCATGGACAGTGCTGCGGAATATGTTGGCGCTTAATAAATAAAGTATAATAATAATAATAATATAACGTATTCCGTTATCAAAACAACCTTGCAATATGAATATTTGCATTTTCATGTATACTTTTTGAGGAGAATATGTCATGGGCTTTGCGCAACACATAAGGTTTTTATATATATTTTTTTTTAATATTTGTCTTCTCCATTGACTTCTAAGGGGGGAATACGTCAACACGCACGCAATCTGGCTTTATGGATTAGGCGGGTTAACGCATGTGCAAAATAATTTATTTTGCAACTTGTAATACTTGCTCAACTCCAAATGCAAAAAAAACATAATGCGGTCAGTCTTTTGCAATTGCGAAAAACTGATTTGCTGTGCGACTTGTAATCTCGCCCTTTGTAATTAAAAAAATGTCTGTACAGTCTTGCAATAAATGAACATACTAGCCTGGTATGAACATTTTCGGAATAAATTGACACTAAAAAAAAAACAAAAAAAAAACAGAAGCGCAAAAGTGACTCACATAAACATATTTAACCAAGATTCTCCTTTTTCTTCATGATTTTTGTGTTTTTCTATTTTATCAGCCTTGATCCTTTGAAACTCAGTTTTGTTTTGCTTCACACAGTGTATTTTTTGCTGTTCACAGGTTAATAAATAGGATTGTTTCCTGGTTTAATAAAGATTGAAACAATGTAGCTTAAATTGCACGTAAAATCTTTTTAAAACTGTACACAAAAGTGGACATTGTAATATATACTACAGTCTTTTTATTTTATTGTTCCTGGGCTAAAGAATAATATTTTAATGTTTAAATAGTGCTCTTTTATAAACATGATAGGAATCAATTTCATTTCCTTGTAATTTTAACATTTACCCAAAATGACATGAAATAGTTAACTGCATAGATCATGAACTGATATTAAAGTTTAAATAAATACTAAAGGCATATCACTGTGGTACGGTCATTAGCCGCACTAATTTCAGTTTACAACAATTCATACAATATCGTATTTCTTGGGCTTTTTTTAGATCCTTAACTCCTGAGCACAGATGTGCAGGTTGTAATACGTGTGGATCTTTTAGACACTTTCAGCCAAAAGTTAAACTACATAGTTAAAGAGTAATTCAAGTCATGAGTGAATATTCCTCTATTCGGAAGCAAAAGGTATGTATCTGCATGTTATTAGTTAGAGCTCTCTGGTGACATCTTGTGGTTAGAGTTAATCACTGCACCACACAGTACAGTGAATAATGAAGTTTTTGTGAATACTCTAACACAGGGTTCCCCAAGACCCAATGCCATGATACCACATACCTTTGCGGCCCTATTTTTATGCTTGGTCTGAAAATTTCTGAAGTAATATTTTATACAAAATAGTAACCAAAATGTGAGCATACTTTGTTCCTGATTGTACTCAAACCTGCAAGTGTTGTAATAAGAGATAACACACCACAAACTCTCATAGAACACACACCAAACACAAACCATCATACAACACACACATCACACACTCTCATATAACACACACACACCACACACACTCTCACACAACAGACAGCACACACACTCTCATATAACACACACACACCACACACACTCTCACACAACAGACACCACACACACTCTCATATAACACACACACACCACACACACTCTCACACAACAGACAGCACACACACTCTCATATAACACACACACTCTCACACAACAGACAGCACACACACTCTCATATAACACACACACACACCACACACACACTCACACAACAGACAGCACACACACTCTCATATAACACACACACACCACACACACTCTCACACTCTCTCATATAACACACACACACCACACACACTCTCACACAACAGACAGCACACACACTCTCATATAACACACACACACCACACACACTCTCACACAACAGACACCACACACACTCTCATATAACACACACACACACCACACACACTCTCACACAACAGACACCACACACACTCTCATATAACACACACACACCACACACACTCTCACACAACAGACACCACACACACTCTCATATAACACACACACACCACACACACACTCACACAACAGACACCACACACACTCTCATATAACACACACACACCACACACACTCTCACACTCTCTCATATAACATACACACACTCTCACACAACAGACACCACACACACTCTCATATAACACACACACACACTCTCACACAACAGACACCACACACACTCTCATATAACACACACACACACACACACACACACCACACACTCTCACACAACAGACACCACACACACTCTCATATAACACACACACACCACACACACTCTCACACAACAGACACCACACACACTCTCATATAACACTCACACACACACCACAGAAACTCTCATATAACACACACACACCACACACACTCTCACACAACAGACACCACACACATTCTCATATAACACTCACACACACACCACAAAAACTCTCATATAACACACACACACCACAAAAACTCTCATATAACACTCACACACACACCACAAAAACTCTCATATAACACACACATACACACACCACAAAAACTCTCATATAACACACACACACCACACACACTCTCACACAACAGACACCACACACACTCTCATATAACACACACCACAAAAACTCTCATATAACAATCACACACACACCACAAAAACTCTCATATAACACTCACACACACACCACAAAAACTCTCATATAACAATCACACACACACCACAAAAACTCTCATATAACACTCACACACACACACCACAAAAACTCTCATATAACACTCACACACACACCACAAAAACTCTCATATAACACTCACACACACACCACAAAAACTCTCATATAACACTCACACACACACACCACAAAAACTCTCATATAACACTCACACACACACCACAAAAACTCTCATATAACACTCACACACACACCACAAAAACTCTCATATAACACACACATACACACACCACAAAAACTCTCATATAACTCACACACACCACACACACTCTCACACAACAGACACCACACACACTCTCATATAACACACACCACAAAAACTCTCATATAACACTCACACACACACCACAAAAACTCTCATATAACACTCACACACACACCACAAAAACTCTCATATAACAATCACACACACACCACAAAAACTCTCATATAACACTCACACACACACCACAAAAACTCTCATATAACACTCACACACACACCACAAAAACTCTCATATAACACTCACACACACACACCACAAAAACTCTCATATAACACTCACACACACACCACAAAAACTCTCATATAACACACACATACACACACCACAAAAACTCTCATATAACACACACACACCACACACACTCTCACACAACAGACACCACACACACTCTCATATAACACACACCACAAAAACTCTCATATAACACTCACACACACACCACAAAAACTCTCATATAACACTCACACACACACCACAAAAACTCTCATATAACACTCACACACACACACCACAAAAACTCTCATATAACACTCACACACACACCACAAAAACTCTCATATAACACTCACACACACACCACAAAAACTCTCATATAACACTCACACACACACCACACACACTCTCATATAACACACACCACAAAAACTCTCATATAACACTCACACACACACCACAAAAACTCTCATATAACACTCACACACACACCACAAAAACTCTCATATAACACTCACACACACACACCACAAAAACTCTCATATAACACTCACACACACACCACAAAGACTCTCATATAACAATCACACACACACCACAAAAACTCTCATATAACACACACACACACACACCACAAAAACTCTCATATAACACTCACACACACACCACAAAAACTCTCATATAACACTCAAACACACACCACAAAAACTCTCATATAACACTCACACACACACCACAAAAACTCTCATATAACACTCACACACACACCACAAAAACTCTCATATAACAATCACACACACACCACAAAAACTCTCATATAACACTCACACACACACCACAAAAACTCTCATATAACACTCACACACACACCACAAAAACTCTCATATAATAATCACACACACACCACAAAAACTCTCATATAACACTCACACACACACCACAAAAACTCTCATATAACACACACACACACACACACACCACAAAAACTCTCATATAACACTCACACACACACCACAAAAACTCTCATATAACACTCACACACACACCACAAAAACTCTCATATAACACTCACACACACACCACACACACTCTCATATAACACTCACACACACATCACAAAAACTCTCATATAACACTCACACACACACCACAAAAACTCTCATATAACACTCACACACACACCACATACACTCTCAAACAACACACATGCCTACAACCCACACACAAGTCGTGACCCAGTACACAAGGTGTTGTGACCCAGTAATGGGTCCCGACCCGTAGTTTGAAGAACCCTGCTCTAGCAAATATTCTATTCACCACTCTGTCAGCTATTGCTTTGCACAGGATTCATGATATTACATGAATATTATGTATATGAGGCTCACTAAGCAAACTAGGTGTTTCAATAAAAACAAAAAAACAATATTATTTATTTGTAGAGCGCCAACAGTTTCTGCAGCACTATAAACAGAGGTATAGGGGCCTATTTATCAAGCCGTCAATCGCAAATATGCTGGAATTCCGCAGCGTAATTGTGGAGAGCTTGATTCGCCTCATTTATCAAAGCCTACAGACCGGCAAAAGTAGAATTTTGTGACGTAACATACGATCCGCCGGTCTCAGTCCGACACAGATCCATGCTTACGTCACTACAGATGTTCCGAATGCAAATTCGGCACTATCTGACTACTTTTGCAAGTTAACAAATAACTACCAGGTATGCTCACCACTATTCCGGCCCAGCGTACCTGGATTTCAATCCGCCGCCCTGGAGGCGGCGGATGCCATAGGAATCAATGGGAGTCTGAAAGCAGCGAAAGCTTATATTCGCTGCTGCCCAATATCCCATTGATTTCTGTGGGAGAATAAAAGTTATGTTTACACCTAACACTCTAACATGTACCCCAAGTCCCCGCCACCTACATTATACTTATTAACCCCTAATCTGCCGCCCCTACACCGCTGCCACCTACATTATACTTATTAACCCCTAATCTGCCGCCCCCACACCGCCGCCACCTACATTATACTTATTAACCCCTAATCTGCCGCCCCTACACCGCCGCCACCTACATTATACTTATTAACCCCTAATCTGCCGCACCTACACCGCCACCACCTACTTAAAGTTATTAACCCAGCTCCCGGAACCCACCACAACTAAATAAAGTTATTAAACCCTAAACTGCCAGCCCCACATATCGCCATAAACTAAATTAAAAACAAAAAGAGAGAGGCGCCAAGGCATAGAGCAGTATCGTCAGGTCACAACAGTGAGATGAACGACCCTCCCCCAGATGATCAGAATACTCACAAGCGGAGCACACATTATGTGGGACTTTTATTTTTTAACTCATAGGCACGGATCAATTGTAATTTGTTATCACATATGTTACGTTGTGAAATATTATTAGCACTATATTTTTTTAGCATTGTGTGATATAGTTGCAGTACTCGATATTGGTGCAATATATTGGTTTATATATTTTGAAACATTAGATGTACTTCTCTGACAAATTTCACTGAGACATACTTAATATTATCATTTATATTTTTACACACCTTTTGTAAGTATATACACAGATTTTTTTGGTACATCACGTAATACAATTATCACCATATCTAAGTTACACTATTATAATATATAATATTATACACTACATATTAGTGGTATAAGGATAGTGATACATTTAAGTATTTATATTTATATTGCTGAACATCAGCCGTTAATTATGTTGTCAGTAGGTGAAAGGACAAATAAGAGGCTTTTATTGGTCTCACACACAGCATCATCTAAAATCATTCAATCATAGAAGAGTCAATTAACACTGAATATAGACATTGGCTCGACTCAGAGATGCTACAGAAATATCTGGACAAAAAACAGGTTCCACGGGGTCCTAGATTACTGAAAAGCTGTTCTTTTAAAGAAGATTCTACTGTGATGTCCAAATGGGAGGAGGCTCTTAGTGAGTGCTCTTACACTTTGATGAGGATTTTAATAGCACATAGAAAAACATTAGTAGAACATACATCTAAAGAAATTGACATCATCCAAACTAGTTTAGATAAGTATAAAACCTTACAGTTTACGAAGATTTAAATAATATGGTTTTACAAAAAACTGATACTTATCAAAAAGATCTTATAAGTGTTAAAAATCGTAAGATCATTAGGGATGAGGAAGATTATTTGAAAGGGGAAGTTTTCACATACAATAAAAAGAAAACAATTCAGTCAGCCCCCATAGGACCCCAGGTAGAATATTCCGATAATCAAGGATGATCTAATAATCCCTCTGAGTAGTGGATAACAGTTAGCCACCATAAAAATAGAAATAGAAATTATTATAATAATTCTGATTATCACAGAGAGACAAATTATAACCACCGTAATAATGATGGTAGCTACCAACACACACGAGGGAGGACTAATAGTGAACATTTTGCCAATGATAAGTATATACAGCCTGGTGGGTATTCTCCAAGATTTTCCAATTGGAATTACAACTCTGAGAGATATAAGCCATGGAGCAATTACCATCACCAGAAGAACCCTAGCCATAAACAATCTATACATTTTGCTGATAGAGGCTATGATCAAGTTACCTATAAAGTGTCAAGAGGTAACCCTGTTCAAAAGGACCCCCAAAAGTTAACGGTGGTCATCATGGTACCTATCAGCAATATGTCAGAAGTCATGATTATAACCATGGGGGACCTAATAGATCTAATGATTTTTTTAATCAACATCATTTATCTGCTAGAAACCAGGAACTAAATCATGGGGCTCATTCTAGTCACAATGATCCTAATAATCAACGTCATAATCAGGTTACCCCCCTGTAATCCCCAAGTAGGATCCCCTAATGTGAATTGTAATGCTAACCAATCTTTTTTAGAACAGGGCTCAAGCCCATCCTCTTGGAAACATAAAAGCATATCCAGTTATCTAGAGCTTGTAGTTTCCCTCACAACCCCCCAAAAAGGAAAAAGACCTCACGGCCACGGGGACATAGAGGACGAGGCACAGCCATCAAAAAGGCAAAACTACAGGCACTAGGTAAAGGGATATATAACCTTTCATCACATATTCTGACTGATGATGAGGTGAGAATCTTGGGAAGGGGTTTGTCTTTCAGCCCCACAAATAAACACAATGTGTTTTCCCTTTTTGTAGATCTAAATCGTTTTACTCAAAAACTATCTATGCATAAATATTTTGCAGAGAAAAAACTTAAAAATGAAACATATGCCCCTATACTAACTGACCACATGGATACAAGATTGGTAGATACACAAATTCCAGTATATGAGCCTGACTCGCTGGTTGAACAATTGTGTGAGGGCTACATACGAACTGACTTAAAAAATAAATCTAATATTACACCTCAACTATAGAATAATGCTCATATTGAGATTTTTAGACAGCTGGTCAGTGACGACATAGAATTAATTTCAAAAACCTACAATAATAAACCCAAGGATAATCTGTATGCCAATAAACGAAGAGCTATAACAAGTTTGAGAAATGATAGGTCTCTGGTTATCAGGCAGGCAGATAAAGGAGGGGGAATTGTCCTCCATTATTTGGAAGACTACCTTCTGGAGGCTAGGAAAATACTTTTTGATACTTCCTATTATATTCAACTAAATTGTGATCCGACTACACAATATAAAGATCTATTAAAAGACCTTGTAGAATATGCGTTCACGGAAGGTATAATACTTAACAAGGAAAAATCATTTTTGGTCCCTAAGGAACCTAACCACGTCTTCTATTACCACCTACCCAAACTACATAAGAACCCCAAGTGCCCTCCAGGGAGGCCTATAATTGCGGGTATTGGAAGTCTAACTGATAATGTGTCCTCTTATGTAGACTAATTCCTACAAAAGTATGTACTTGGCATCAAATCATATATCCGTGATTCCACTGACTTGATTAAGAAATTGGAGTCTATCCCTGTTACCCAGGACTTACTATGGATAACTTGTGATGTACAGTCACTTTATTCCAATATATCTCATAACCTAGGTATTTCAGAGGTATCTGAGTATTTACAAGATTATATTTATCTACCGTCTAACCAATGTGAGTTCATTTTAAAACTAATATCTTTAATCCTGAGACATAATTATTTTTTGTTTCAGGACAGATTTTTTCTTCAAATCAAGGGTACCGCCATGGGTACCAGGTTCGCCCCTAGTTATGCCAATTTTTTCATGGGATCATTCAAACACCAATATGTCTATGACAAGGCATACGGGGCAAACCTGGTATTCTATAGGCAGTACATTGATGATATGATTTTTGTATGGATGGGAGATATTGCTTCTGTGAACTCCTTTGTTGAACACCATAATCATAATCATATGGGACTTTCTTTCACGAGCTGCATACATCATGAGACCATAGTGTTTTTGGATCTAAAATTTAAGTTTGAGGATAGTGGGGTCACTAGTACCACCCACTTTAAAACAGTAGATTACAACAGTTACCTTGACTTTAATAGCCATCATTATTTTCCATGGAAACAAAATGTGCCTTATGGCCAATTTAATTGGATTCGTCGTAACTGCAGTAATATAGCTGATTATGAAATTCAAAGTCTTGTACTTAAAGAACTGTTTAAGGAAAAACACTACCCCTAACACATCATAGAAAATGGCTACTTGAGAGCTAAATTTGACAAAAGGGAAGATTATTTTAAACCCAATAGGACCACTATGATAGAGTCTAATTTAATAAAAAATTCGGCATTATTTATCACAGAATATAATTGTCACCATAAAGAAATCAAACAAATTATTACAAAATACTGGAGTATCCTTTAAAAAAAAGACCCAATTTTGGGCAACACTTTGGGTGATAAACCCAGCATAGTTTATAAAAAAGCCCCTAATTTAAAAACAATATTGGCCCCTAGTAAAATTGTAAAACATAGTATCTCTTATAAATGCAAGCAGTCAAGAAATCTACCGTTAGGGTCTTTTAGGTGCGGAGTTAACAGATGTAAACTATGTGCCAGAATCACACACAAACAAAAGATTTTTATATCAAATGTGACTAGAAAGCAATTCTCTATAACTGGACACATATGTTGTGCTTCCCGTTATGTAGTTTATTTATTATCCTGCGTTTGTGGGGTATAGTACGTAGGTAGGACCTGTAGGAAATTGAGCATCAGATGGTCCGAACATGTACGAAATATGAAAAATAATTATAAAAAATCATACGCCAAGATTTAGAGTTTTGTCGGTAAAGACCCGCGTAGCTAACGCTGCTTTTTTTTCCCAGCGCACCCTTCCAACAACGCTGGTATTTAGAGTTGTCTGAGAGGCTGCGTTAGTCTCAAAAAAGGGTGTGTTGAGCCTAACTTAGCTCCACTTCAATCCTCAATACCAGCGTTGCTTACAGTAGCGGTAAGCTGGGAAAACGTGCTCGTGCACGATATCTAGGAAACAATGGGGCTGAGCGGGCTGAAAAAAAACTAACACCTGCAAAAAAGCAGCGTTCAGCTCCTAACGAAGCCCCATTGTGTCCTATGGGGAAACACTCTCTAAGTCTGCACCTAACACCCTAACATGTACCCCGAGTCTAAACACCCCTAACCTTACACTTATGAACCCCTAATCTGCCCCCCCTGCTATCACTGACCCCTGCATATTATTATTAACCCCTAATCATCCGCTCCGGACACCGCCGCAACCTACATTACCTATGAACCCCTAATCTGCTGCCCATAACACCGCCGACCCCTATATTATATTTATTAACCCCTAATCTGCCCCCCCAACGTTTCCGCTACTTTACCTACACTTATTAACCCCTAATCTGCCAACCGGACCTCGCCGCCACTATAATAAATGTATTAACCCCTAAACCGCTGCATTCCCGCCTCGCCAACACTAGAATAAATAGTATTAACCCCTAATCTGCCCTCCCTAACATCGCCGCCACCTACCTACAATTATTAACACCTAATCTCCCGCCCTCACCGTCGCCGCTACTATAATAAAGTTATTAACCCCTTTATCATAACTCTAACCCTAGCCCTAAAACCCCTCTAACATAAATATAATTTATATTAAACAAAATAATATTCCTAAAATTAACTAAATTATTCCTATTTAAAACTAAATACTTACCTATCAAATAAACCCTAATATAGCTACAATATAATTAATAATTACATTGTAGCTATTTTAGGATGTATATTTATTTTACAGGCAACTTTTTATTTATTTTAACTAGGTACAATAGCTATTAAATAGTTAATAACTATTTAATAGCTACCTAGTTAAAATAAATACAAAATTACATGTAAAATAAATCCTAACCTAAGTTACAATTAAACCTAACACTACACTATCATTAAATTAATTAAATAAATTACATACAATTACCTACAATTAAATACAATTAAATAAACTATTCTATAATATAAAAAAAAAAAACACTAAATTACAAAAAATAAAAAAGAATTACAAGCAGTTTAAACTAATTACACCTAATCTAAGCCCCCTAATAAAATAAAAAAGCCCCCCAAAATAAAAAAATCCCTACCCTATTCAAAAATACAAAAGTAATCAGCTCTTTTACCAGCCCTTAAAAGGGCTTTTTGCAGGGCCTTGCCCCAAAGTAATCAGCTCTTTTGCCTGAAAATAAAAATACAATACCCCCCCAACATTACAACCCACCACCCACATACCCCTACTCTAACCCACCCAAACCCCCCTTAAAAAACCTATCACTAACCCCCTGAAGATCTCCCTACCTTGAGTCGTCTTCACCCAACCGGGCCAAAGTCTTCATCCGATGGGGCAGAAGAGGACATCCAGACCGGCAGAAGTCTTCATCCTATCCGGGCAGAAGAGGACATCCGGACCGGCAGACATCTTCATTCAAGCGGCATCTTCTATCTTCATCCATCCGGAGCGGAGCCATCTTCTTCCCAGCCGACACGGATCCATCCTCTTCAACCGACGCCTACTCGCCGAATAAAGGTTCCTTTAAATGACGTCATCCAAAATGGCGTCCCTCGAATTCCGATTGGCTGATAGAATTCTATCAGCTAATTGGAATTAAGGTAGAAAAATCTGATTGGCTGATGCAATCAGCCAATCAGATTGAAGTTCAATCCGATTGGCTGATCCAATCAGCCAATCGTATTGAACTCGCATTCTATTGGCTGATCGGAACAGCCAATAGAATGCAAGTTCAATACGATTGGCTGATTGGATCAGCCAATTGGATTGAACTTCAATCTGATTGGCTGATTGCATCAGCCAATCAGATTTTTTTACCTTAATTCTGATTGGCTGATAGAATTCTATCAGCCAATCGGAATTCGAGGGACGCCATCTTGGATGACCTCATTTAAAGGAACTTTCAGTCGGCGAGTAGGCGTCGGTTGAAGAGGATGGATCCGCGTCGGCTGGGAAGAAGATGGCTCCGCTCCGCTCCGGATGGATGAAGATAGAAGATGCCGCTTGGATGAAGATGTCTGCCGGTCCGGATGTCCTCTTCTGCCCGGATAGGATGAAGACTTCTGCCGGTCTGGATGTCCTCTTCTGCCCCATCGGATGAAGACTTTGGCCCGGTTGGGTGAAGACGACTCAAGGTAGGGAGATCTTCAGGGGGTTAGTGATAGGTTTTTTAAGGGGGGTTTGGGTGGGTTAGAGTAGGAGTAAAAGTGCTGATTACTTTTGTATTTTAGAATAGGGTAGGGAATTTTTTATTTTGGGGGGCTTTTTTATTTTATTAAGGGGCTTAGATTAGGTGTAATTAGTTTAAACTGCTTGTAATTCTTTTTTATTTTTGTAATTTAGTGTTTGTTTTTTTTGTATTATAGAATAGTTTATTTAATTGTATTTAATTGTATGTAATTGTATGTAATTTATTTAATTAATTTAATGATAGTGTAGTGTTAGGTTTAATTGTAACTTAGGTTAGGATTTATTTTACATGTAATTTTGTATTTATTTTAACTAGGTAGCTATTAAATAGTTATTAACTATTTAATAGCTATTGTACCTAGTTAAAATAAATACAAAGTTGCCTGTAAAATAAATATAAATCCTAAAATAGCTACAATGTAATTATTATTTATATTGTAGCTATATTAGGGTTTATTTTATAGGTAAGTATTTAGTTTTAAATAGGAATAATTTAGTTAATTTTAGGAATATTATTTCATTTAATATAAATTATATTTATGTTAGGGGGGTGTTAGGGTTAGGGTTAGAGTTATGTTTAGGGGTTAATAACTTTATTATAATAGAGGCAATGGTGCAGGCGGGAGATTAGAGGTTAATAATTGTAGGTAGGTGTCGGTGATGTTAGTGGCGGCAGATTAGGGGTTAATACAATTTATTATAGTGTTTGCGAGGCGGGAGTGCGGCGGTATAGGGGTTAATACATTTACTATAGTGGCGGCGAGGTCCGGTCAGCAGATTAGGGGTTAATAAGTGTAGTTAGGTAGCGGCGATGTTAGGGGGTCAGATTAGGGGTTAATAAATATAATATAGTGGTCGGCGATGTTAGGGGCAGCAGATTAGGGGTTCATAAGTATAACGTAGGTGGCGGCGATGTCCGGTCGGCAGATTAGGGGTTAAAAAAAATGTATTAGAGTGGCGGCGATGTGGGGGGGGGCTCGGTTTAGGGGTACATAGGTAGTTTATGGGTGTTAGTGTACTTTAGAGCACAGTAGTTAAGAGCTTTATATTCCGGCGTTAGCCCATAAAGCTCTTAACTACTGACTTTTTTTTGCGGCTGGAGTCTTGACGGTAGAGGGTCTACCGCTCACTTCTCCCAAGACTCCAAATACCAGCATTAGGCAGATTCCATTGAAAAGATAGGATACGCAATTGGCGTAAGGGGATCTGCGGTAGCCTGGAATAGCGGTAGGGAAGTAAGCATTAGACCCTTTCCTGCCTGACTCTAAATACCAGCGGGCGGCCAAAAGCAGCGTTAGGACCCCTTAACGCTGCTTTTGACGGCTAATGCAAAACTCTAAATCTAGGCCATAGTGTTTTGAGACATTGCAATTATTCACATGGTGGCAATATTAATTGCTTCACCTTTTGTCCAATAGAGTCTATTCCTATATCCCATTTGTACAATAGGCTCTCTAGACTTAGGCAGAGGGAGACCTACGGGATACACACTCTCAAGAGTCTCCATCCTTGTGGTCTAAATCTGAATATAGACCTGGCGGCCTTCTAATAATATTTAGTAAGTGTTATCCAGTGGGTCTCCCTATGTCTAAGTTTATCTCTCTTCTATACAGGAATCTCTTTAGAGAGAATGATAATATCACTAGCCTATTTATTTGGCATATATATATAACTAGGTGTTCTTATAGATCACTGTGTCTTTATCGGATTCCTGTGTACTGGGGTATCACACTTTAATGTGGTAATGCACATTGTCTAGAATGACAGACAATATATACTGCACTTTGTCTGGAATGTATAGATACTGGTATTGCACATTGTCTAGAATGACACTAATAGGCACACCCTTAAAAGTAATAATGTAGATAGCTGTGGGATAACAGATTATTGATGTATTAGTATAGTTGAATCCAATCAAGGTCCAATACAGAACACACCCATAATAGGTAAGATAGGAATGACTGGGACAAGGGACATTTAGTCTATTATTTTAATATCTATGTTTGGTTATCTGGCATTGGCCATAGGATATATCAAGAACGCCTTTGGTCCATTACCATTTGGTGGATCTACACTATGTATGTATGAAAGGACTAATATGACATATGTATGACACTATGGACCAATCCCTATATGTATTAAAGAATAATCTTTACGAACATCAAACAATCATATTATATGAATTTTTTATGTTTTTTATTTTATATATATTTTTTATCGATTTTTATTTTTAAGGAGGGATATCTGTTGTTTTATATATCATGTGTATCTATATACTGTTTAGAATGTTGTTCAATTATCACCAGGATTTTAACAGTTAATCCAGTTTCTAAGTCTAAGGGGGGTGTGTTATTAAGGCCGCCCTCTGATTGGTCAATGCAGGGTATTTAGTGAGATAAATTTTGTATAGTATTTACAGCCTGATGAAATGGCCACCTGGCCGAGAAACACGTTGCTGTTATTGTTTTTATGTAACAATTTTAATAAACTGATATCTCCATATACCTGCGTTGTGCTGTGGTATATATTGACTACACATGTCCATATGCTAGTCAGCTATTCTAGCCCTTAACATCGGCTCTACCATAAGACTGATACTGTGAGAGATCAGGAGGAACTGACACTGTGATTGGACGAGGTCCTGAACGTCATCTAGCCACAGCGTGTCTGCTGGACGACTCCTTATAGTTCCGGCTTGCCATTATCGACACGTTGTGTCGCTCTGCTTGTGAGTATTCTGATCATCTGGGGGAGGGTCGTTCATCTCACTGTTGTGACCTGACGATACTGCTCTATGCCTTGGCGCATCTCTCTTTTTGTTTTTATCTGCCTTAGGAGTCCAGTTTGGAATGTCTTATCTGTGAGTGCAGCCTGAAATATTTGAGGACTTTGTGATTCTCACTTCACTCCAGCGCACCTCTTTGGGGATCTCCTATCCTGCTTTGAACAATAAACTAAATTAACCTATTAGCCTCTAAACCTAACAACCCGTTAACTTTATATTAAATATTAACATATCCTTATCTTATAATAAATTTAAACTTACTATTAATTACTACTAATAATTAACCTACCCTAACTTTTATACTAAAATTACATTAAACTACAAATCTACAAATAAAATTAACTATATTATATATTTAAACACCTAACCCTACTCAAATAATTTAAATCTACACTAAAAAAATTACTAAGTTACAAAAAACTAACAACTACAGTGGGGCAAAAAAGTATTTAGTCAGCCACCAATTGTGCAAGTTCTCCCACTTAAGAAGATGAGAGAGGCCTGTAATTTTCATCATAGGTATACCTTAACTATGAGAGACAAAATGTGGAAACAAATCCAGACAATCACATTGTCTGATTTGGAAAGAATTTATTTGCATATAATGGTGGAAAATAAGAAGTATTTGGTCACCTACAAACCAGCAAGATTTCTGGCTCTCACAGACCTGTATCTTTTTCTTTAAGAGGCTCCTCTGTCCTCCACTCATTACCTATATATTTTTTTTTTAAAGTAATTTTTTATTGAGGTAATATGGCAAACAAAAATACAATTTCTAAAAGAAACATCATGGCAACATGCCCATTTGACATACATCAGGATTTACATATTGGGTCCAAAGAAGCATGTCCTCACAGCTGTAGAATCTAAGTATATCATAATCTAAAGGTGCATTATCTAGCCATGTAGATTACCTCATTTTATCTAAGTACATTCTCAAGAGGACAGATAGC
This sequence comes from Bombina bombina, assembly GCF_027579735.1. NCBI lineage: Eukaryota > Metazoa > Chordata > Amphibia > Anura > Bombinatoridae > Bombina > Bombina bombina. Next base: position 1,421,173,759 of record NC_069500.1, read on the forward strand.
ACAAATTAAAACAACCAACTTAGAATAAGCCTAATTACAATGACCAATTCGTAGCATATGCAGGCTTGTACTTGTCCTTGATATAGTCAACAGAACTTATAATACATACAAAGATTGGGAAAAATGTTAACAGGGCCACTCTAAGACCTAATGCTATGGTCATACTAAAACCATATGAATTGCATAACTTCTATGTGGATGTTATATCAGCACATTTTCCAGCAGCAGGAAGACCCAGATGTTTTAACCCTAACAGGGAATGTATAAATTGCTCTAGACACTATTGTAGGGAGACTCATTTCTATATGGACCACCATCCTGAATATCAAAAATAAAGCTGTCACTTTCCTAAAGTACAACATAAAGTATACAAATTTCTAAATTACTAATTTCCCCTAATATCTAGTGAAGCCACCTGTGAGCCTCAATGAACACTATCGTCAAATCTGAGGGTGCATGCCTCTATTGGGTCTGTAGAATGAGAAATATACACCAAATATACTTTGAAGGAGGAGAGCTGCTTCTTATATAGCAGAAACAACACTATTAGCCCCTAACAGGTTTTAAGCATCAAGTGAACGCCACTGTTTTTGTCTTAATGGCTAAAGCAGAGCCAGACTTCCCATATTAATCATCTAACCTTATCTTGTACAGTAACATAGGTACCTACAAATATCATAGTGGGTTCAGGCTAAACTAAAGAGGACCCCATGGGCTGGTATTTTGAACACATCTACTAAGGGATAACAAAGAGCCCTGCAATGTCAAAGAGAAAATGGTAACAAGCTTCTCAGCGGCAAGTGGGCATCAGTGAGTGTACTGTCCAGGATCAAGGCTCAAGGGAGGGTGCCATTTGTAAGAAAGTACTAAGTCAGACCTGGCACTCCGGGGTCCACCGCTATGCTAGGTGCATCATCCGACACCGACTTTGTCCTGATCCATCCAGTTTGGGGCTGAGTCTTTGTTTGAACGCAGCGCTCGCCTCTGCTCCGGGTCACAGTCCCTGAAGAAGCCCAAGGTAATAGGGTAACAGCGGGCCAGAAGCATTCGATACTCAACTGCATAGCTGTACACAGACAGGGCCGGCCGCTCCCCCCGCACAGCCAAGCAAGCCGCAGTGTACTGGATATCCCCCGCAGAGCAGCCACCACGGGCCCTCTCCATGTCCTGCTTGCCTGGAATAGACCTTCCGGTCTCAATTAGATTCCCCTCATGTAGGTTGTAGTGCCGCTGAGCCTTCAATTCACATGCGCCGCTCAAGCATTCCTCTGCAGCGTTAGCTCCCTGCTGTTTCCTCGCAGATGGGGCAGTACTGATGGGGGCGCCTTCATAGCACAACTCCTGAACGCCATGCTGCGTGGTCGCGACTGCGTCCCTTATCTCTGCAGGCCCTAGAGTCTTCTCTGCCGGGGCGCCTGCCAGAGCCATAAGGCGATCAAATTGGCAGTGCATCTGCTGCTCAAATGCAATAAATAAAGTATGAAACTGCTCGTACAGATCCTCCTCCATGGTTAAGAATGATTTTGCAGAGGGTTTCAATATACTCTGCTTACCCGGTTTCCCGGGGGGGGGGAGCTGAGATCTCTCTCCTAAGGAGCCACCAGAAAATCTCAGCTGTTCGGTCTTGGAAATCTCTTTATCACAAAAAAAGCAAATATTTCCATTCAGCTAAGTGTCTACTGTATCCTGGAGTGTAAATTTTTTGCTGGTTGGATTCTCAATCTTTAGATTACAGGTGGGTTGTAAATCCAATTCACAGAGCTCCCAGTTTAGCAGCCATCTTAGGCTATAGCCCAGACACGCCCCCTCATTACCTATATTAATGGCACCTGTTTGAACTTGTTATCAGTATAAAAGACACCTGTCCACAACCTCAAACAGTCACACTCCAAACTCCACTATGGTGAAGAACAAAGAGCTGTCTAAGGACACCAGAAACAAAATTGTAGACCTGCACCAGGCTGGGAAGACTGAATCTGCAATAGGCAAGCAGCTTGTTGTGAAGAAATCAACTGTGGGAGCAATAATTAGAAAATGGAAGACATACAAGACCACTGATAATCTCCCTCGATCTGGGGCTCCACGTAAGATCTCACCCCGTGGGGTCAAAATGATCACAAGAACATTGAGCAAACATCCCAAAACCACATGGGGGGACCTAGTGAATGACCTGCAGAGAGCTGGGACCAACGTAACAAAGGCTACCATCAGTAACACACTATGCTGCCAGGGACTCAGATCCTGCAGTGCCGAACGTGTCCCCCTGCTTAAGCCAGTACATATCCAGGCCCATCTGAAGTATGCTAGAGAGCATGTGGATGATCCAGAAGCAGATTGGGAGAATGTCATATGGTCAGATGAAACAAAAGTAGAACTGTTTGGAGGAGAGAGAATGCTGAGTTGCAACCAAAGAACACCATACCTACTGTGAAGCATGGGGGTGGCAACATCATGCTTTGAGTCTGTTTCTCTGCAAAGGGAACAGGACAACTGATCCATGTACATGAAAGAATGAATGGGGCCATGTATCGTGAGATTTTGAGTGCAAACCTCCTTCCATCAGCAAGGGCATTGAAGATGAAACTTGGCTGTGTCTTTAAGCATGACAATGATACCAAACACACCACCGGGCACTGAAGGAGTGGCTTCGTAAGAAGCATTTCAAGGTCCTGGAGTGGCCTAACCAGTCTCCAGATCTCAACCCCATAGAAAACCTTTGGAGGGAGTTGAAAGTCCGTGTTGCCCAGCGACAGCCCCAAAACATCACTGCTCTAGAGGAGATCTGCATGCAGGAATGGGCCAACAGACCAGCAACAGTGTGTGTGACAACCTTGTGAAGACTTACAGAAAACGTTTGACCTCTGTCATTGCCAACAAAGGATATAAAACAAAGTATTGAGATGAACTTTTGATATTGACCAAATACTTATTTTCCACCATAATTTGCAAATAAATTCTTACCAAATCAGACAATGTGATTGTCTGGATTTGTTTCCACATTTTGTCTCTCATAGTTGAGGTATACCTATGATGAAAATTACAGGCCTCTCTCATCTTCTTAAGTGGGATAACTTGCACAATTGGCTGCTGACTAAATACTTTTTTGCCCTACTGTAAGTTACAAAAGAATAAACACTAAGTTACACAAAAAAATAAACACAAAGTTACAAAAAATAAAAATAAATGATCAAAGATTTAAACTAATTACACCTAATCTAAGGGCCCTATGAAAAAAAGCCCCCCCAAATAAAAAAAACCCCTAACCTACGATAAACTACAAATAGCCCTTAAAAGGGCCTTTTGCGGGGCATTTCCACAAAGAAATCAGCTCTTTTACCTGTAAATAAAAAATAAAAATACCCCCCAACAGTAAAACCCACCACCCACACAACCAACCCCCCAAATAAAAAGCTAACTAAAAAAACCTAAGCTCCTGATTGCCCTGAAAAGGGCATTTGGATGGGCATTGCTCTTAAAAGGGCATATAGCTCTATTGCAGCCCAAGTCCTAATCTAAAACTAAAACCCACCCTTAAAAAATCCTAACACTAACCCCAGAAGATTCACTTACAGTTTTGAAGATCCGACATCCATCCTCCAAGAAGCCGGCAGAAGTCTTCATCCAAGTGGCCGAAGTCTTCATCCAGGGCCTGCAGAAGTCTTCACCCAGATGGCATCTTCTGTCTTCATGCATCCGGCGTGGAGTGGCTCCATCTTCAAGACATCCAACGCGGAGCATCCTCATCCATCAACGTCTTCTTCTGAATGAAGGTTCCTTTAACCTCTTAAGGACATATGACGGAATTTTTCCGTCATAAAACAATTGAGCAAACTGAAAGCTGTGTCCTTAAAGGGTTAAATGACGTCATCCAAGATGGCGTCCCTTAGATTCCGATTGGCTGATAGAATTCTATCAGCCAATCGGAAATAAGGTTGAAAAAATCCTATTGGCTGTTGCAATCAGCCAATAGGATTGAGCTTTCATCCAATTGGCTGCTTGCAACAGCCAATAGGATTTTTTCAACCTTAATTCCGATTGGCTGATAGAATTCTATCAGCCAATCGGAATCTAAGGGACACCATTTTGGATGACGTCATTTAAAGGATAATTTCTTTTTTATTTTTTGTAACTTAGTGTTTATTTTTTGTGTAACTTAGTGTTTGTTATTTTTTGTAACTTAGTTGTTAGTTTTTTGTAACTTAGTAATATTTTAGTGTAGATTTAAATTATTTGAGTAGGGTTAGGTGTTTAAATATAATTTGTAGTTTAATGTAATTTTAGTATAAAAATTAGGTTAGGGATTCATTTTTAATTTAATATAGTTTAATGTAATTTTAGTTTAAAAGTTAGGTTAGATTAATTATTAATTTAATATAGTTTAATGTAATTTTATTATAAAAGTAAGGTTAGATTAATTATTAATTTAATATAGTTTAATGTAATTTTATTATAAAAAATAGGGTAGGTTAATTATTAGTTTAATATAGTTTAATTTAATTTTAAAGGTAAGTTTACATTTATTCTAAGATAGGGATGAGTTAATATTTAATATGAAGTTAGCGGGTTCTTAGGTTTAGGGGTTAATAGGTTAATGTAGTTTATGGCGATGTGGGGGGCTGGCGGTTTAGGGGTTAATAACTTTATTTAGTTGCGATGGGCTCCGGGAGCGGCAGGGTAGGGGTTAATAATTTTATTAGAGGTGGCGGTGTAGGGGGTGGCAGATTAGGGGTTAATAAGTATAATGTAGGTGGCGGCGCATAGGGGGTGGCAGATTAGGGGTAATAACATAATGTAGGTGGTGGTGGGTTCCAGGAGCGGCGGTTTAGGGGTTAATAACTTTATTTAGTTGCGGTGGGCTCCGAGAGCAGTGGGATAGGGGTTAAACAGTTTAATATAGTGTGGGTATTTAGTGACAGTATACAAATAAAGCTGTGAAAAAGCCAAAGAGCAGCGAGATCGATGACTGTTAGTTAACAACAGTCCGCTGCTCATCGCCCCGTACTTGGTGTGCGGCTTTTTGACAGCTTTTTTGTTAACTATGGACAGCGTATTCAGGTCCGTGGCAGCGATGTTAGGCGATGTTAGGCGATGTTAGGCGAACGTATTGGTGCCGGCGAATGCAGCACAGTTGACGGCTTGATAAATAGGCCCCATTATATGCAGGTAACAGTTATAGAGACCAATGGGTAGAGGCCCTGCCAAGAGGTTCACTGTTGTAAATCAGCTTTTATGAAGATGATCTTCTATGAAGGTGATCTTCCGGGTCAGCTGGGCTCATAGTCTTATAGGCTAAGGGGTTTACAAGGATAACAAAGGAGGGGAGGACTGAGGTTAGACAAGGTTACATTCTATGTATCTCTGAACAGTAGGATCTTTAAATGCACTTGAAACTTTCACAATTAGGGGAGCGAGGCAGAGAGTTCCACAAAATAGGGGCCAGTCTAGAGACGTCCTGTAGACGGGTATGTGAGGAGCTAACAAGAGAGGAGGAGGAGTCCACAAGCAGTGCAAAGGGGACAGGAGAGAGTATCTGGAGACAAGGACTGAGATATCGGGGTGGGGGGGCTGTGTTATTGAGGTCCTTGATTGTCAAAGTCAGAATTTTGTGTTTAATTCTGGAGGTTAGGGGAAGCCAGTGAAGGGATTGACAGAGAGGTGCAGCAGATGAGGAACAATGTGTAAGGAAGATGAGCCTGGCAGAGACAATCATTATAGATTATAAAAGAGATAGACGGCAACTAGGGAGACCAGAGAAGATGGAGTTGCAATAGTCAAGGCGGTAAATGATGAGAAAGTGAATTAATATCTTAGCTATGTCTTGAGTAAAGAAGTGGCAAATTTTGGAGATGTTTTTAAGGTGGAGGGGGCAGGAGTTGGTCAAAGACTGGATGTGAGGCGTGAATGACAGATCTGAGTAAAGTGGGACCCCAAGACATCGGGCGTGCAGGGGTTGGGGTAATGATGCTATTATCAACGGTTATAGAAAGATGGGGGTTGGGGATTTTGTAAGAAGGGGGAAATAAGGAGCTCAGTATGGGTAAGATTTAGCTTAAAGTACTGAGAAGACATCCAGGATGAGATGTGAGAAAGACAGTTAGGCAATCCAGGGAAAAGCCTCACGTGTTTTTTTTGCATCTCCTTGGTTGTGGCAAATTAGGGACAGATATAAATGTTCTCCTGCACTGATCAAGCAATTAGTGTGTAGCATGTGTAGCATGTAGCCAGGTCAGATAGTATTATGGGGAATGTAAGGTTTTCTATTTGCAGGGAGTGGACAATCTACAATTTTTACGTTTAAATATTACAAATGTCACACAAAACAAATTTGCGCCTAGATTACAAGTTTTGCGGTAACAGGGATGCATTGCTAACAAGCCTTATTTTTTTTAATGCTCCCTTAAGACAACGCTGGTATTACAAGTTACCTGGCGTTAGCCGCAAAAAGGTGAGCGTAGAGCAAAATTTAGCTCCACATCTCACCTCAATACCAGCGTTGCTTACGGTAGCGGTAAGATGGCCAAACGTGCTCATGCACGATTTCCCCATAGGAAACAATGGGGCTGAGCCGGCTGAAAAAAAAAACCTAACACCTGCAAAAAAGCAGCGTTCAGCTTCTAACGCAGCCCCATTGATTCCTATGGGGAAAGGAATTTTATGTCTACACCTAACACCCTAACATGAACCCCGAGTCTAAACACCCCTAATCTTGCACTTATTAGCCCCTAATCTGCTTTCCCCGACATCGTCGCCACCTACATTATAATTATTAACCCCTACTCTGCTGCTCCGGACACTGCCGCCACCTACATTATCCCTATGAACCCCTAATCTGCTGCCCCTAACATCGCTGAACCCTACATTATATTTATTAACCCCTAATCTGCCCCCCAATGTCGCCGCAACCTAACTACATTTATTAACCCCTAATATGCCGCCGCCAACGACGCCACCACTATAATAAAGTTATTAACCCCTAAATCTAAGTCTAACCCTAACACCCCCCTAATTTAAATATAATTTAAATAAATCTAAATAAAATAACTACAATTAAATCAATGATTCCTATTTAAAACTAAATACCTATAAAATAAACCCTAACACCTAGATTTAGAGTTTTGCGGAAGCCGTCAAAACCAGCGTTAGGGGCTACTAACGCTGGTTTTGGGCTACCGCTGGTATTTAGAGTCGTGTAGGTAACGGTCTAACGCTCACTTTCCAGCCGCAACTTTTCCATACTGCAGATCCCCCTACGCCATTTGCGTATCCTATCTTTTCAATGGGATCTTTCTAACGCTGGTATTTAGAGTCTTGGCTGAAGTGAGAGTTAAAACTCTAACGACAAAACTCCAGCCGCAGAGAAAAGCCAGGAGTTAAGAGCTTTCTGGGCTAACGCCGGTTCATAAAGCTCTTAACTACTGTGCTCTAAAGTACACTAACATCCATAAACTACCTATGCACCCCTAAACCGAGGTCCCCACACATCGCCGCCATTCTAATAAATTTTTTTTTCCATCAGTCAATTCATCAGCCAATCAGAATTTTCCTACCTTAATTCCGATTGGCTGATAGAATCCTATCAGCCAATCGGAATTCGAGGGACGCCATCTTGGATGACGTCCTTTAAATGAACCGTCATTCGTCGGGAAGTCGTCGGCCAGGATGGATGTTCCGCGTCGGCGGGATGAAGATGGATCCGGAAGAAAGAAGATTGAAGATGCCGCTTGATAGAAGACTTCAGCCGGATGATGGATCTCTTCAGCCACCGCTTGGATCAAGACTTCAGCCGGATGATGGATCTCTTCAGCCCCCGCTTGGATCAATACTTCAGCCGGATGATGGACCTCTTCAGCCCGATGATGGACCTCTTCAGCCCGATGATGGACCTCTTCAGCCCCCACTTGGGGGGCTTGGATGAAGATTTCGGAGCCTCTTCTGGACGGATCGGTGATACCCGGCGTGGTGAAGATAAGGTAGGGAGATCTTCAGGGGCTTAGTGTTAGGTTTATTTAAGGGGGGTTTGGGCTAGATTAGGGGTATGTGGGTTGTAATGTTGGGGGGGTATTATATGTTTTTTTACAGGCAAAAGAGCTGTTTTCTTTGGGGCATGCCCCGCAAAAGGCCCTTTTATGGTCTGGTAAGGTAAAAGAGCTTTTCAATTTTTATTTTAGAATAGGGTAGGGCATTTTTTTATTTTGGGGGGCTTTGTTATTTTATTAGGTGGCTTAGAGTAGGTGTAATAAGCTTAAAATTGTTGCAATATTTTTATAATGTTTGTAAATTATTTTTTTATTTTTTGTAACTTAGTTCTTTTTTTATTTTTTGTACTTTAGTTAATTTATGTAATTGTATTTATTTTTAGGTATTTTATTTAATTAATTTATTGATAGTGTAGTGTTAGGTTTAATTGTAACTTAGGTTAGGATTTATTTTACAGGTAATTTTGTAATTATTTTAACTATGTAGCTATTAAATAGTTATTAACTATTTAATAGCTATTGTACCTAGTTAAAATAAATACAAAGTTGCCTGTAAAATAAATATTAATCCTAAAATAGCTACAACATAATTATTCGTTATATTGTAGCTATATTAGGGTTTATTTTACAGGTAAGTATTTAGCTTTAAATAGGATTAATTTATTTAATAAGAGTTAATTTATTTCGTTAGATAGAAATTATATTTAATTTAGGGGGGTGTTAGTGTTAGGGTTAGACTTAGCTTTAGTGGTTAATCAATTTATTAGAGTAGCGGTGAGGTCTGGTCGGCAGATTAGGGGTTAATAATTGAAGTTAGGTGTCGGCGATGTTAGGGAGGGCAGATTAGGGGTTAATACTATTTATTATAGGGTTTTTGAGGCGGGAGTGAGGCGGATTAGGGTTTAATAACTTTATTATAGTAGCGGTAATGTCCGGTCGGCAGATTAGGGGTTAATAATTGTAGGTAGGTGGGGCAGATTAGGGGTTAATAATGATAATATAGGGGTCGGCAGTGTTAGGGGCAGCAGATTAGGGGTACATAGGGATAATGTAGGATACGGCGGTGTACGGAGCCGCAGATTAGGGGTTAAAAGTGTAATGCAGGTGTCAGCGATAGCGGGGGCGGCAGATTAGGGGTTAATAAGTTAAGGTTAGGGTGTTAGGTGCAGACTTAGGAAGTGTTTCCCCATAGGAAACAATGGGTCTGCGTTAAGAGCTGAACGCTGCTTTTTTGCAGGTGTTAGGTTTTTTTTCAGCTCAACTGAAACAAGATAAAACACAGAGGCGCCAAACATGGCCTAGTACAGCCAGATAACAGAAACTAAAATCCACAAGATAGCGATTGGATACTCACAAAGGAGGCGCACCCATTGGTGCTTATGAAGCAGACTGGAGCCTCTCAGTGGTCCAGCTCACTGGTATACTTCATGAGTCAGATTGTGGTCCTTGATAGTGGTGATTAACAGGTTCCTGAATGAACACAAAAAATGCAAACCATAGCCCAGTAACGTTTAGACAAGCGAGTGGTAAATTGAGCAATCTTACTTACAAGATTCAAAGCACCAGCAGGTGCATATACTGCAGACTGGAACCAAACAGTCGCCCAGTAGACTGATCCCTCCAGATGAGAACAGGATACCTCTCAGGTGCCAGAGAGTTAGCAGCATACAAATGATAAAAAAGGTGTCCAAAAAGCAAGTGTATTTCTGTAAAAAGCTTTATTAAAAAGCGACGCGTTTCCTCAGGCTAAAACATTATTAAAACACATTCAGATAACACTTGCTTTATACAAACCTAAACCTATTGATTAACCAATCGGATTGTTCAAACCTTAATGGTCATTAAGTGTTAGCACCTGTCTGCTGCAGGGTTGGTATGGCAACCTGGAGCTCTGACATAATTCAGTGCAAATACCAAAACCTCAGCAGACCATACTAATAACTAAAGACATCATCTGTGTACATATAATTATAATAAAATCATCATTGTGGATTGGTGATGATAAACATAAACATAACACTGTTAAAAACAAGACTCTCATTTCCTATGGCATTGTATATTTTTTTAAAAAGTATGCTTGAACCAACTGATGATATAATGATATGTTTCCCAAACATCGTACTTTGTACATTTATATACAGCCTACAATGTCAGCCTTACCATATTCTGATAAAATGTAAACACAATGAACAACTTAGTCATACGATCAGAGCAGGAGATAACAATGATGTCAGACTAGATATCAAATTATTTATACAGACCCAAATCTTCCTGATGTCGACTGCACAATAGCTAAGTTTGTTTGCTGAGACCTATATATATTACCCCCACTAAGTATGAGGCTATTTTGTGTGCGATCCTCATAGATCAGTCTGTTTTGTCGCTGTTTCAGTGAGTGTTCGTTATTTGTCCAGGTTTTACTGCTGTGAACAGTATTGACTCGACGTATGGGTGTCAACTAATTGTATAGAGTAGAATCTAGCACCAATCACAACATTGGTATGTGTAGATGGGTGTGGACTAAAACCGGAACATGAGAACTTAAACCAATAATTGTGAAGATGTTTGTGGATGGGGTGGGCTAACCTAACAGCGTCAGCACAACATGTGCTAAATGCACAGCTCTATAACACAAACTAAATAACTGTGATAAGCATCTTGTAAGTGCTCAATTCAGAGCAATATATAAAGTGTGATTGTGTGAAAATGTTAATACTTGGTGATCATATATTGATGATTCAATATCATATTGTGTGGACCATGATGCAATTAGAGTTTAGAGTGAATAATGTGAGATAATGTGAAATACAGTGTGATAATGTGATGATGGAAATAAAGTGATGTGCAGTTGTGCTGTGGCGATCTACCAACGTAGTGGTAGAGGGTGATATGTGAGGTGTGTATAGGTGCTAAGCTAAATAACATGTGTGGTTAGACCTGATGCATGTTGTAAATACATGTGTTAGTGATGGCATATGATGTGCTGTAAGTGGTGTGTGAATGGTAATGATTGCTACTTGGGGAGAATATTATGTGCTGTGCTCAAGTATAAAAAAATGGCCCAATATGACAGGGCGATTCTGGTAGTGATAATCTTTATGTGATGTGCAATTGACATAATATATATAATATAATATGGTATAGGAGATGTAGTTAGAAATAGAAGAGCTCTCTCTAACCAAAAAGTAAAAGTATAAGTAGAAGGACTCTCTCTCACCAGAGCAGAGCCCTGGCTACAGGACTAGGGTTATGGGGTTCAGATACAAAGATTGTATTACTTATCCCATGGCCTTATTGGTCCAAAAGTATATTCATACAATATTTGTGATAACAGGTGGTGTTATTTAAGATAACTAGTGATAGATTGGAACACTAATCATCTCATTAGTGTGAGGATACAGTCTTCTAGTTACGGGAGATTGGCACAGTAAGTCTGCTTTCCCAAACCATGCATCAGCACTGTCTTAAAAGTTAAATATAAAGAATTACACAACCCGGGAAAATAGTGTCTGGATTAACTATCCATTATTGGAGCATAATTAATATGGGACCCTATATGGTCCATAGTAGTGTCAATCACCCTAAAGAAAAAGCTGGAAGGAATAAAAAACTGAAAGGAATACAAAAGAGGGGGGCTCTTCTTGTGCGAATTGGGGTTAGGCAGAGGCAAATCTATTCCCTAGTGATAAAACGGAAAAAGGAGTATTCCCTATTCATTCTCAGTCACAAAATCTTATTAGTTATGTTCTTGAGGTGAGTGTTCTGTCAGTAAGTCGGATCAAAAAGAAGCCATGTCTAAATTTTCGTTTAAGCCATACGGCTGTAATGTGACTAATTTTTTGATCCAAAAGGATTCTCTTCTCCTAAGAGTTATTAAGGCATCCTTATTAGATCTAGATATCATCTCTATGGGTGTGATCCTCATAGGGTCTTTGTGTGTCTTGTGGAGATTCAGACAGTGTCTTGAGACACTGTGCGATTTAGATAATTTTTTTATATTGTAGGAGTGTTCACCCCATCTTTTTTTGACCCTACAGCAGGTGCGACCTACGTATTGTACCCCACATTTGCAGCTAAGCAAATATATTACAAAAGATGTTTCACATGTCATACGATTCTGGATCACAAATGATTCTCCTGTAACAAAAGATGTAAACGATGATACTCTATGTGATATGAAAGAGCACATTCCACAACGTTTTCTAAAACATTTGGAGACCATATGCTTCTGTTTATTAGTGTCCCATGGAATACCTGGGAATAACTTATTGTTGGTGGATTTGTCCCTGACGATTTTACTCGGGGCTAGAGCTGTTTTCAAAGTCGGGGCTCTCCTATACACTACCTTGGGTTTATCACCCAAAATGAGCTTGAGGGAAGGATCATTGGTAAGGATAGACCAGTGTTTCTTGAGTATTTTGTTAACTTCAAGATGGTGAGAGTTATATCTGGTAATGAAGAGAGGGGGTTAGTATCCTTAAAGGCAGTTTGGTTTTTAGCTTTATTAGTGAAATAACTCGACCTATCTTCTTTCCTAACCCTATCCATCTCCCTGGATATCAGGTCTGGAGGATAGCCTTTTTCAAGAAATCTCTCGCCAATGATTCTGGCTTGTGTATCATAATCATCAATAGATGAACAATTCCTCCTGATACGTTTAAATTGCCCGTAAGGCACATTCATTTTCCATTGTTGATAATGGTTGCTCTCAAAGTGGAGAAAACTGTTACAGTCCACTTTCTTGAAAAAGGTTTTTGATGATATTTGTCCATTTGGAGATCTACCAAGTACTAAATCGAGAAATTCAATTTGTTCCTTTTGGATGTTATATGTGAAAGAGATCCCAAAGTTATTATTGTTCAGATGTGTGACAAAATTGCGGATATTATCCTCAGTGCCTTTAAAGATGAACAGGAGATCATCAATATACCGGCCATAGAACACCAGGTTCGCTCCAAACTGTGAATTGTAGATATACAGATGTTCAAAGCTACCCATAAAAAGGTTAGCAAAACTTGGAGCGAACCGGGTGCCCATGGCCGTCCCCTTCACTTGAAGGTAATATTTGCTCTGGTAAAGAAAATAATTATGTTTCAATATGAAACTAATCAGTGTGATCAAAAAATCTACTTGTTCACCAGGCATGTATTGATCCTCTTCCAGATAGGATCGCACAGCTCTAATGCCTAATTCATGTTGAATGTTGGAGTATAAAGCTCCAACATCACATGTGATCCACCAGCATTGATCATCAAAGGTAAAGTTTTTTAACTTCATCAGTAAGTCAGACGAGTCCCTTATATGGGAGGGTAGGGTTACAACAAATTTTTGTAAAAACTGGTCAATATATGCTGATAGGGAATCTGTAAGGCTTCCTATCCCAGCAATGATAGGTCTCCCTTGTGGTTTCAGGGGGTCCTTATGTACCTTGGGCAGGTGGTAGTAAAAGGCCGTGCAAGGGTATTTGGGGAGACAAAAGTCTCTTTCCAGTTTGGTAATGATACCCATGTCTAAGCCTTTTTGTAAAATTCCCTGAAGTAGGTCATAATACTTGGATGTCGGATCCCCACATAGCACCTCATAATACTCCTTGTCATTAAGAATACGGTCAGCTTCAGTCAGATAGTCCTGCATGTCCTGCAGGACTATCGCCCCGCCCTTATCCGCCTGTCTAATGACAAGGTCAGATCTTTTAATGAGTCTGTTCAAAGCTTTCTGTTCTTTATAATTAAGATTGTTTTTATATCTTAATTTTTTCTGCTTTTTAGCCAGTTTTTCTAGATCTTCCAACACTAAGTTGGCAAATATCTCTATGTGGTTTCCACTGCTCTTGGGAGGAACAAAGGAGGATTTGGGCCTCAAATTGGTATGAATGTATCCATCATATAGATCTTCTATGAGCATGCTAGGTTCGTATACCAGGCAACCATCACTAAGATGAGCATCCATTAGATCTGTGGTGATAGGTCTCATAGAATCATCTTTGAGCTTTTTTTCAGCAAAGTATTTCTGTAATGAAAGTTTTCTTACATAACTGTTGATGTCTACAAACATCTCATACATGCTGAATTGGTTAGATGGGCTAAAAGATAGGCCCCTCCCCAAAACTCTAATCTCATCATCCGACAGTGAATAGGATGATAGGTTAAAGATACCCTTCTTGTATTTGTCTAGTTTTTCCTTTTTGCGGGTGATGGATTTACCTCTAGATCCTCGTTTCCGAATGGTCTTTTTTGTCTTTGGGGCAAGGACGGGCCCCCATGGCCTTGCCATACTGGAGGGTCCTGATGTGGGTGACCTGGCCCTAAAAAAGGAGAAGATATTTGTGGGGTGTTAGTACTCCCATTTGCACCATTTGTATTCTCCAAGTTGTGTAAGACTTGATATCTGTTGGGATGTGCGATACTGTGTTCCTGTGATCTTTGGTCAGTATCATTACATCCCATCGTATTACGATGTGATTGTTGCTTGTAAGTATTGTGGTGGTTAGGTCCTGGGCTATTAGAAGCTCCCTCATTATGTTGTTGGTAAGTGTTGAAAGTGGGTGGATACATAATAGGACCTTAAGACACAACGGCCAGAACAGACACTCTCATAATCAAGAGTATTATAATGAAGCAAAAAACAATAGGAGTGAAAAACAGATTGGAGGTAGGAGACCCCCTGGTCCTCCCTACAGGGATACTAATTCCCCATGGACCAACACTAATTTCACCCTGAATACATATAACCCTAATATGTCATATCATAAAACTTCTACACCGAGTTACCAATCACACAACAATTATGCGAACCCAAGGGGACACAATCAAAACCAACACTATCATAAGAATAGGGAACACCCTTCCACCTCTAATATGTATCCACCCACTTTCAACACTTACCAACAACATAATGAGGGAGCTTCTAATAGCCCAGGACCTAACCACCACAATACTTACAAGCAACAATCACATCGTAATACGATGGGATGTAATGATACTGACCAAAGATCACAGGAACACAGTATCGCACATCCCAACAGATATCAAGTCTTACACAACTTGGAGAATACAAATGGTGCAAATGGGAGTACTAACACCCCACAAATATCTTCTCCTTTTTTAGGGCCAGGTCACCCACATCAGGACCCTCCAGTATGGCAAGGCCATGGGGGCCCGTCCTTGCCCCAAAGACAAAAAAGACCATTCGGAAACGAGGATCTAGAGGTAAATCCATTACCCGCAAAAAGGAAAAACTAGACAAATACAAGAAGGGTATCTTTAACCTATCATCCTATTCACTGTCAGATGATGAGATTAGAGTTTTGGGGAGGGGCCTATCTTTTAGCCCATCTAACCAATTCAGCATGTATGAGATGTTTGTAGACATCAACAGTTATGTAAGAAAACTTTCATTACAGAAATACTTTGCTGAAAAAAAGCTCAAAGATGATTCTATGAGACCTATCACCACAGATCTAATGGATGCTCATCTTAGTGATAGTTGCCTGGTATACGAACCTAGCATGCTCATAGAAGATCTATATGATGGATACATTCATACCAATTTGAGGCCCAAATCCTCCTTTGTTCCTCCCAAGAGCAGTGGAAACCACATAGAGATATTTGCCAACTTAGTGTTGGAAGATCTAGAAAAACTGGCTAAAAAGCAGAAAAAATTAAGATATAAAAACAATCTTAATTATAAAGAACAGAAAGCTTTGAACAGACTCATTAAAAGATCTGACCTTGTCATTAGACAGGCGGATAAGGGCGGGGCGATAGTCCTGCAGGACATGCAGGACTATCTGACTGAAGCTGACCGTATTCTTAATGACAAGGAGTATTATGAGGTGCTATGTGGGGATCCGACATCCAAGTATTATGACCTACTTCAGGGAATTTTACAAAAAGGCTTAGACATGGGTATCATTACCAAACTGGAAAGAGACTTTTGTCTCCCCAAATACCCTTGCACGGCCTTTTACTACCACCTGCCCAAGGTACATAAGGACCCCCTGAAACCACAAGGGAGACCTATCATTGCTGGGATAGGAAGCCTTACAGATTCCCTATCAGCATATATTGACCAGTTTTTACAAAAATTTGTTGTAACCCTACCCTCCCATATAAGGGACTCGTCTGACTTACTGATGAAGTTAAAAAACTTTACCTTTGATGATCAATGCTGGTGGATCACATGTGATGTTGGAGCTTTATACTCCAACATTCAACATGAATTAGGCATTAGAGCTGTGCGATCCTATCTGGAAGAGGATCAATACATGCCTGGTGAACAAGTAGATTTTTTGATCACACTGATTAGTTTCATATTGAAACATAATTATTTTCTTTACCAGAGCAAATATTACCTTCAAGTGAAGGGGACGGCCATGGGCACCCGGTTCGCTCCAAGTTTTGCTAACCTTTTTATGGGTAGCTTTGAACATCTGTATATCTACAATTCACAGTTTGGAGCGAACCTGGTGTTCTATGGCCGGTATATTGATGATCTCCTGTTCATCTTTAAAGGCACTGAGGATAATATCCGCAATTTTGTCACACATCTGAACAATAATAACTTTGGGATCTCTTTCACATATAACATCCAAAAGGAACAAATTGAATTTCTCGATTTAGTACTTGGTAGATCTCCAAATGGACAAATATCATCAAAAACCTTTTTCAAGAAAGTGGACTGTAACAGTTTTCTCCACTTTGAGAGCAACCATTATCAACAATGGAAAATGAATGTGCCTTACGGGCAATTTAAACGTATCAGGAGGAATTGTTCATCTATTGATGATTATGATACACAAGCCAGAATCATTGGCGAGAGATTTCTTGAAAAAGGCTATCCTCCAGACCTGATATCCAGGGAGATGGATAGGGTTAGGAAAGAAGATAGGTCGAGTTATTTCACTAATAAAGCTAAAAACCAAACTGCCTTTAAGGATACTAACCCCCCTCTCTTCATTACCAGATATAACTCTCACCATCTTGAAGTTAACAAAATACTCAAAAAACACTGGTCTATCCTTACCAATGATCCTTCCCTCAAGCTCATTTTGGGTGATAAACCCAAGGTAGTGTATAGGAGAGCCCCGACTTTGAAAACAGCTCTAGCCCCGAGTAAAATCGTCAGGGACAAATCCACCAACAATAAGTTATTCCCAGGTATTCCATGGGACACTAATAAACAGAAGCATATGGTCTCCAAATGTTTTAGAAAACGTTGTGGAATGTGCTCTTTCATATCACATAGAGTATCATCGTTTACATCTTTTGTTACAGGAGAATCATTTGTGATCCAGAATCGTATGACATGTGAAACATCTTTTGTAATATATTTGCTTAGCTGCAAATGTGGGGTACAATACGTAGGTCGCACCTGCCGTAGGGTCAAAAAAAGATGGGGTGAACACTCCTACAATATAAAAAAATTATCTAAATCGCACAGTGTCTCAAGACACTGTCTGAATCTCCACAAGACACACAAAGACCCTATGAGGATCACACCCATAGAGATGATATCTAGATCTAATAAGGATGCCTTAATAACTCTTAGGAGAAGAGAATCCTTTTGGATCAAAAAATTAGTCACATTACAGCCGTATGGCTTAAACGAAAATTTAGACATGGCTTCTTTTTGATCCGACTTACTGCCAGAACACTCACCTCAAGAACATAACTAATAAGATTTTGTGACTGAGAATGAATAGGGAATACTCCTTTTTCCGTTTTATCACTAGGGAATAGATTTGCCTCTGCCTAACCCCAATTGGCACAAGAAGAGCCCCCCTCTTTTGTATTCCTTTCAGTTTTTTATTCCTTCCAGCTTTTTCTTTAGGGTGATTGACACTACTAAGGACCATATAGGGTCCCATATTAATTATGCTCCAATAATGGATAGTTAATCCAGGCACTATTTTCCCGGGTTGTGTAATTCTTTACATTTAACTTTTAAGACAGTGCTGATGCATGGTTTGGGAAAGCAGACTTACTGTGCCAATCTCCCGTAACTAGAAGACTGTATCCTCACACTAATGAGATGATTAGTGTTCCAATCTATCACTAGTTATCTTAAATAACACCACCTGTTATCACAAATATTGTATGAATATACTTTTGGACCAATAAGGCCATGGGATAAGTAATACAATCTTTGTATCTGAACCCCATAACCCTAGTCCTGTAGCCAGGGCTCTGCTCTGGTGAGAGAGAGTCCTTCTACTTATACTTTTACTTTTTGGTTAGAGAGAGCTCTTCCATTTCTAACTACATCTCCTATACCATATTATATTATATATATTATGTCAATTGCACATCACATAAAGATTATCACTACCAGAATCGCCCTGTCATATTGGGCCATTTTTTTATACTTGAGCACAGCACATAATATTCTCCCCAAGTAGCAATCATTACCATTCACACACCACTTACAGCACATCATATGCCATCACTAACACATGTATTTACAACATGCATCAGGTCTAACCACACATGTTATTTAGCTTAGCACCTATACACACCTCACATATCACCCTCTACCACTACGTTGGTAGATCGCCACAGCACAACTGCACATCACTTTATTTCCATCATCACATTATCACACTGTATTTCACATTATCTCACATTATTCACTCTAAACTCTAATTGCATCATGGTCCACACAATATGATATTGAATCATCAATATATGATCACCAAGTATTAACATTTTCACACAATCACACTTTATATATTGCTCTGAATTGAGCACTTACAAGATGCTTATCACAGTTATTTAGTTTGTGTTATAGAGCTGCAGCTAGCGCTCTGTTTGAGAGTGCAGGCATCTCAGGCGCACATTGGATATAGTGGCCCCTGCAAAGTAGTTAGGATATTCTAAGGTTATTGGAGCTGACGGTTACGGTGGGAGTGTGGGCTGACCTCATCACACGCAAGACTGAGGCTGTGCGTTTAGCACATGTTGTGCTGACGCTGTTAGGTTAGCCCACCCCATCCACAAACATCTTCACAACTATTGGTTTAAGTTCTCATGTTCCGGTTTTAGTTCACACCCATCTACACATACCAATGTTGTGATTGGTGCTAGATTCTACTCTATACAATTAGTTGACACCCATACGTCGAGTCAATACTGTTCACAGCAGTAAAACCTGGACAAATAACGAACACTCACTGAAACAGTGACAAAACAGACTGATCTATGAGGATCGCACACAAAATAGCCTCATACTTAGTGGGGGTAATATATATAGGTCTCAGCAAACAAACTTAGCTATTGTGCAGTCGACATCAGGAAGATTTGGGTCTGTATAAATAATTTGATATCTAGTCTGACAGCATTGTTATCTCCTGCTCTGATCGTATGACTAAGTTGTTCATTGTGTTTACATTTTATCAGAATATGGTAAGGCTGACATTGTAGGCTGTATATAAATGTACAAAGTACGATGTTTGGGAAACATATCATTATATCATCAGTTGGTTCAAGCATACTTTTTAAAAAAATATACAATGCCATAGGAAATGAGAGTCTTGTTTTTAACAGTGTTATGTTTATGTTTATCATCACCAATCCACAATGATGATTTTATTATAATTATATGTACACAGATGATGTCTTTAGTTATTAGTATGGTCTGCTGAGGTTTTGGTATTTGCACTGAATTATGTCAGAGCTCCAGGTTGCCATACCAACCCTGCAGCAGACAGGTGCTAACACTTAATGACCATTAAGGTTTGAACAATCCGATTGGTTAATCAATAGGTTTAGGTTTGTATAAAGCAAGTGTTATCTGAATGTGTTTTAATAATGTTTTAGCCTGAGGAAACAGCTTGTTTTAGCTGAGAAACGCGTCGCTTTTTAATAAAGCTTTTTACAGAAATACACTTGCTTTTTGGACACCTTTTTTATCATTTGTATGCTGCTAACTCTCTGGCACCTGAGAGGTATCCTGTTCTCATCTGGAGGGATCAGTCTACTGGGCGACTGTTTGGTTCCAGTCTGCAGTATATGCACCTGCTGGTGCTTTGAATCTTGTAAGTAAGATTGCTCAATTTACCACTCGCTTGTCTAAACGTTACTGGGCTATGGTTTGCATTTTTTGTGTTCATTCAGGAACCTGTTAATCACCACTATCAAGGACCATAATCTGACTCATGAAGTATACCAGTGAGCTGGACCACTGAGAGGCTCCAGTCTGCTTCATAAGCACCAATGGGTGCGCCTCCTTTGTGAGTATCCAATCGCTATCTTGTGGATTTTAGTTTCTGTTATCTGGCTGTACTAGGCCATGTTTGGCGCCTCTGTGTTTTATCTTGTTTCAGTTATCCATCTATCAGGAAGACCATCCTAAGACTGAGAGCTGCCTACCGTGTCTTGGATCCATTTTTCTATTGGGACTGTATCAATATTACCCACTTGGACTTTATGTTGGTACATCTTATAATTTATGTATAAGCATATTTGTATATTCTACTAGTAACTATTTAGGTTTTTGTTATTGCTTCAGCATTTGTTTGTTTGATACGCCTTAGGAGGCGCCCCCTAAGGGTAGTAATACACACTGGTGTGTATTACACCCTCACTTTCCCATTTTTTTCAGCTCAAACTGCCCCATTGTTTCCTATGGGGAAATCATGCACGAGCACGTTTTTGAAGCTGGCCGCGTCCGTAAGCACCGCTGGTATTGAGAGTTGCAGTGGCGGTAAATATGCCTGTACGCTCCCTTTTTGAAGCCTAACGCAGCCATTCTGTGAACTCTAAATACCAGCGGTATTTAAAAGGTGCGGGGGGAAAAATCATGCATAGCTAATGCACCCCTTCTAACGCAAAACTCTAAATCTAGCCGTAAACTAGCTACAATATAACTAATAGTTACATTGTAGCTATCTTAGGATTTATATTTATTTTACAGGCAACTTTGTTTTTTTTTTTAACTAGGTAGATTAGTTATTAAATAGTTATTAACTATTTAATAGCTACCTAGTTAAAATAAGTACAAATTTACCTGTAAAATAAATCCTAACCAAAATTACAATTACACCTAACACTACACTATGATTAAATTAATTACATAAACTAACTACAATTAACTACAATAAAATAAAGTACGAAAAAAAAACAATCACTAAATTACAGAAAATAAAAAAATTATTATTATTTTTTAAACTAATTACACCTAATCTAATCCCCCTAATAAAAAAAGCCCCCCCAAAATAATAAAATTCCCTACCCTATACTAAATTACAAATAGCCCTTAAAGGGGCCTTTTGCGGGGCATTGCCCCAAAATAATCAGCTCTTTTACCTGTAAAAAAAAAATACAATACCCCCCAACATTAAAACCCACCACCCACACACCCACAACCCTACTCTAAAACCCACCCAATCCCCCCGTAAAAAAACCTAATACTACCCCCTTGAAGATCACCCTATCTTCAGACGTCTTCACCCAGCCGGGCACAAGTGGACCCCCAGAGGGGAAGAAGTCTTCATCCGATCCAGGCAGAAGAGGACCTCCAGACGGGCAGAAGGCTTCATCCAGGCGGCATCTTCTATCTTCATCCATCCGGAGCGGAGCGGGTCCATCTTCAATCCAGCCGACGTGAAGCATCCACTTCAAACGAAGTCCAAGCTAAGAATGAAGGTTCCTTTAAATGACGTCATCCAAGATGGCGTCCCTTGAATTCCGATTGTCTGATAGGATTCTATCAGCCAATCGGAAATAAAGTAGGAAAAATCCTATTGGCTGATCCAATCAGACAATAGGATTGACCTCACATTCTATTGGCTGTTCCAATCAACCAATTGGATCAGCCAATAGGATTTTTCCTACCTTAATTCCGATTGGCTGATAGAATCCTATCAGCCAATCGGAATTCAAGGGACGCCATCTTGAATGGCGTCACTTAAAGGAACCTTCATTCTTTGCTTGGACTTCGTTTGAAGAGGATGCTTCGCGTCGGCTGGATTGAAGATGGACCCTCTCCGCTCCGGATGGATGAAGATAGAAGATGCCGCCTGGATGAAGCCTTCTGCCCGTCTGGAGGTCCTCTTCTGCCTGGATCGGATGAAGACTTCAGCCCCTCTGGAGGTCCACTTGTGCACGGTTGGGTGAAGACGTCTCAAGGTAGGGTGATCTTCAAGGGGGTAGTGTTAGATTTTTTTAAGGGGGGATTGGGTGGGTTTTAGAGTAAAAAAGCAGCGTTCAGCTTCTAACGCAGCCCCATTGATTCCTATGGGGAAAGGAATTTTATGTCTACACCTAACACCCTAACATGAACCTCGAGTCTAAACACCCCTAATCTTGCACTTATTAGCCCCTAATCTGCTTTCCCCGACATCGTCACCACCTACATTATAATTATTAACCCCTACTCTGCTGCTCTGGACACTGCCGCCACCTACATTATCCCTATGAACCCCTAATCTGCTGTCCCTAACATCGCTGAACCCTACATTATATTTATTAACCCCTAATCTGCCCCCCCCCAACGTCGCCGCAACCTATATACATTTATTAACCCCTAATCTGCCACCGCCAACGTCGCCACCGCTATAATAAAGTTATTAACCCCTAAATCTAAGTCTAACCCTAACACCCCCTAATATAAATATAATTTAAATAAATCTAAATAAAATAACTACAATTAAATCAATTATTCCTATTTAAAACTAAATACCTATAAAATAAACCCTAAGCTAGCTACAATATAACTAATAGTTACATTGTAGCTATTTTAGGATTTATATTTATTTTACAGGCAACTTTGTATTTATTTTAACTAGGTAGAATAGTTATTAAATAGTTATTAACTATTTAATAGCTTCCTAGTTAAAATAAGTACAAATTTACCTGTAAAATAAATCCTAACCTAAATTACAATTACACCTAACACTACAATATGATTAAATTAATTACATAAACTAACTACAATTAACTACAATAAAATAAAATAAACTAAAGTACGAAAAAAAACAATCACTAAATTACAGAAAATAAAAAAATAATATATTTTTTTTAAAACTAATTACACCTAATCTAATCCCCCTAATAAAAAAGCCCCCCCCCAAAATAAAAAAAAATTCCCTACCCTATACTAAATTACAAATAGCACTTAAAGGGGCCTTTTGCGGGGCATTGCCCCAAAATAATCAGCTCTTTTTACCTGTAAAAAAAAATACAATACCCCCCCAACATTAAAACCCACCACCCACACACCCAACCCTACTCTGAAACCCACCCAATCCCCCCTTAAAAAAACCTAACACTACCCCCTTGAAGATCACCCTACCTTGAGACGTCTTCACCCAGCCGGGCACAAGTGGACCTCCAGAGGGGCAGAAGTCTTCATCCGATCCAGGCAGAAGAGGACCTCCAGACGGGCAGAAGGCTTCATCCAGGCGGCATCTTCTATCTTCATCCATCTGGAGCGGAGCGGGTCCATCTTCAATCCAGCCGACGCGAAGCATCCTCTTCAAACGAAGTCCAAGCGAAGAATGAAGGTTCCTTTAAATGACGTCATCCAAGATGGCTTCCCTTGAATTCCAATTGTCTGATAGGATTCTATCAGCCAATCGGAAATAAGGTAGGAAAAGTCCTATTGGCTGATCCAATCAGCCAATAGGATTGACCTCACATTCTATTGGCTGTTCCAATTAACCAATTTGATCAGCCAATAGGATTTTTCCTACCTTAATTCCGATTGGCTGATAGAATCCTATCAGCCAATCGGAATTCAAGGGACGCCATCTTGGATGGCGTCACTTAAAGGAACCTTCATTCTTCGCTTGGACTTTGTTTGAAGAGGATGCTTCGCGTCGGCTGGATTGAAGATGGACCCGCTCCGCTCCGGATGGATGAAGACAGAAGATGCCATCTGGTTGAAGACTTCTGCTGCTTGGAGGACCTCTTCTGCCCGGATCGGATGAAGACTTCAGCCCCTCTGGAGGTCCACTTGTGCCCGGCTGGGTGAAGACGTCTCAAGGTAGGGTGAACTTCAAGGGAATAGTGTTAGTTTTTTTTTAAGGGGGATTGGGTGGGTTTTAGAGTAGGGTTGGGTCTGTGGGTGGTGAGTTTTAATGTTGGAGGGGTATTGTATTTATTTTTACAGGTAAAAAAGCTGATTATTTTGGGGCAATACCCCCAAAAAGGCCCTTTTAAGGGCTATTTGTAATTTAGTATAGGGGAGGGAATTTTATTATTTTGGGGGGCTTTTTTATTTTATTAGGGGAATTAGATTAGGTGTAATTAGTTTAAAAAAAATTTAATTATTATTTTTTTTCTGTAATTTAGTGTTTGTTTTTTTGTACTTTAGTTTATTTAATTTAATTGTATTTAATTGTAGGTAATTTAGTAAATTAATTTAATGATAGTGTAGTTTTAGGTGTAATTGTAACTTAGGTTAGGATTTATTTTACAGGTAAATTTGTACTTATTTTAACTAGGTAGTTATTAAATAGTTAATAACTATTTAATAACTATTTTACCTAGTTAAAATAAATACAAAGTTGCCTGTAAAATAAATATAAACCCTAAGATAGATGCAAATTTAACTATTAGTTATATTGTAGCTATCTTATGGTTTATTTTATAGTTAAGTATTTAGTTTTAAATAGGATTAATTTATTTCATTGTGGTAATTTTATTTTGTTTTATTTAAATTAAATTTAAGTTAGTGGGGGTTAGACTTAGGGTTAGACTTAGGTTTAGGGGTTAATAAATTTAATATAGTAGCGGCGACATTGGGGGCGGCAGATTAGGGGTTAATAAAATGTAACTAGTGTTTGCGAGGTGGGAGTGCGGCGGTTTAGGGGTTAATATATTTATTACAGTGGCGGCAATGTCCAGTCAGCAGATTAGGGGTTAAAAACTTTATTTAAGTGTTTGCGATGTGGGGGCGGCTCAGTTTAGGGGTTAATTAGATTTTGGGTGTTAGTGAACTTTTTAGCACTTTAGTTAAGAGTTTTATGTTATGGCGTTAGCCCATAAAACTCATAACTACTGACTTTTAAATGCGCTAGGAGTCTTGACAGGAGAAGGTGTACCGCTCACTTTCTCCAAAACTCATAATACCGGCGTTAGGAACATCCAATTGAAAAGATAGGATACGCAATTGACGTAAGGGGATTTGCGGTAAACTCGAGTCGTGGAAGAAAAGTGAGTGGTATACCTATACCTGCCAGACTCGTAATACCAGCGGGCGTTAAAAAGCAGCGTTGGGACCCCTCAAAGCTGATTTTTAAGGCTAACGCAAGACTCGTAATCTAGCCGAATAAAAGAGTATTGCAAACTTTTTTTTTTTTTATGAAGTATAATTAAAAATTATGTAGAACTGTATTTTACGTTTACAGCCCCTTTTACAATAAATGGGAGCTATTTTTTTTATTGCAAAAGCATTACAGATTTTATGTCAACAGTTCATTATTTAAAGAGAAAACTATAAGATACTCTATGCTGAAAATAGGGTAATCTAATTTGTATTGGCTGAAGTATTTGTTTTAAGGTGCACCCCCTGCTCCCTGTTACTCTCTATGGGAGATATCTTGCGAGTGTCAGCCGGTTGTTTTATCTTCCATTCTGCACCATTTAGATGGTTGAGCCCAAGATGAGGGAGTGAGAAAGGTAAACACTGGTTCATATAAAAGTAGATAACAGCATTAACCTGTCAGGGTAAATCTTGCATTACTTGTAAGTTTTGAAAACCAAACCAACCATATCCATGTAAGTTACACAAATACGTACAAAGTGTTTTGTAGCTTACGGGAAATTCAGCATGGGCTTAAAGGGACATTGTACACCAGATTTTTATTTGCAGAAATGTTTTGTAGATGATGACATTTATATAGCCCATCCGAGGGTGTTTTTGTAAAAATGTATAGTTTTGCTTATTTTTATGTTGAAATCATTTTTATTAGTTTTTATGTCTTATAACAATAAAAGCAAAATAAAATAAAATAAAGTGAAATACATGTGTCTCTTAATTTTCTTCACATATTCAATGTGTTCTAAATTACAGATTCAAATGAAAACGGTTTCCATCATCAGTTATACAATTAGTAAAATCAAGCTTTGTAGATGCACTTTTCTGAATACTTAACATATATCTGGAGCATTATAAACAGTCGTATTTTTGTAACAATCACTGTAGAGGTTCTCAGTGCATCTCAGTGGTTCATAGCGAGGGTCCCGGCTCAACTATTAGGTCTCAGTATTTAAAGCAGAAGCGTTATTCTGATTGGCCTTCCTTTTTGCCTCATGATGCATTATAAAGGGTTCCCATCTTGCTAAAAATCTTTCTTTGTCATTGAGGGATTCTGCTGCTGCACTTGCCATATTGTAATGATATTCTAATTTATTATAAATAAAGGATGAGTCAGGTGGGGTGGATTTCCAGAACTGAGCTATGCTAAGTCTAACTATCGTGCAGACCATCATGACTAGTTTAAGGTGTGTCTTTGGTATGTCAGGGATTGGGAAGTGGAGTAGTGCCTGTTCTAATGTTAGTGTTATTTGCTTTTGAAGAATTTCACTAAGTAGTTTAGAGGTGTAGTCCCATATTTTTTTAATTTGCTCGCACTCCCACCACATATGTATGTACGATCCTCTTTCCCCACATCCTCTATAGCAAGAATGCGATAGTGCATCTCTCGCACCATGCGATCGTGTTGGGTGGAGGTACCACCTGAACGCAACCTTTATATAATTTTCCTTAAGTAAGGCATTTGATGTAAAGGACAATCCGTTTGAGAGGTTTGTATACCATGTTTTGATTGGCCAGTTTTTACCTATATCTTGTTCCCATCTAGTAATAGTTGGTGATTTCTCTGAATTTCCTGGGGAGTTAAAAATGGAATAGAGGGATGAGATCACTCCTGGTATATGAGAGGTAGTAAGGCATAGAGTTTCTAATGTTGTGTTTGGGAGGGGTTGTGAATTACCTAATATTTCATTTGCTCTAGACCTCATTTGTAAATAATGATACCATATATTTTTGTCGTTGATGTCCATATTTTGGTATTGTGTAAAGGTCATTATTTTATCTGCTAGAAGAATGTCTGCAATTCTATAGAGTCCTTTATTGGACCATTTCTGTTGTACTGTTAAATCGACTGAAGTATCAAGTGTTACTAGTGGGGTTAGTGTTGATCTGTCTCTAGTGAGTATGTATTTAGCATTTAGGGATTTCCATATATGGATAGTATGTTCAATCGCAATAAACTTGCCGTTCTGCTTATGTTTTGTAAGATATGGGGGCCAGAGTAATCTGGGTAGGAAATCAGTCTCGATGAGATTCGATTCAAGACGAGTCCATTGCTTCTTATTATTCTCTCTAAACCAATGTATAGTCTGCGCCATCCTAGCAGCGTGATAGTATGAAATTAAGTTGGGTACCCCTACTCCCCCTTCGCTTCTATTTGTACACATAACTTTTTTATTGATTCGTGCTTTTTTACCTTGCCATATGAATCTCAATAAATCCCTTTGCAGTTTGTGTAGTTCAGAGAGTGGAACTGAGATGGGTAGAGCTCTAAACAAGTACAGTAATTTGGGTAGTAGGGTCATTTTAGTGGAGATGATCCTGCCGTATAGAGAGATTTTAAGTTTAACCCATTTACTAATTAGATCCCTAATGTGTTTAAACATTGGTGTATAATTAGTGTGATAAAGAGCGTGTATGTTTGCTGGGAGATTAATGCCTAAGTATCTGATGGATTTCTTAGCCCATTTAAATGTAAAATTGAGTTCCAGCAGTTTTTTAGTGTGTTGTGGGAGTTTAATACTTAAGGCCTCACACTTATCTTCGTTTATCTTGTAGCCTGAGAGGTTACTAAATTGGTGTAGTATTTGATACAGAGGGGGAAGAGATAGCATTGGCTTGGTTAGGGACAGGATGATATCGTCCGCGAATAGGGACAGTTTGTGCTCTATTACTCCATCATTTATGCCCGCTATATTTTGATCATCTCTTATTTTAATTGCCAGCGGCTCAATACAGAGCGCGAACAGTAAGGGAGAGAGCGGGCAGCCCTGGCGAGTACCGTTTTTAATGCTTATTGCCTTAGACTGATAGCCCGATAGTTTTACGAAAGCTGTTGGGAATGAGTATAAATTAGTAATCGCATCTAGAAATGTACCCCGAATCCCTATTTTCCTAAGGACAGCGAACATATATTGCCAATTAACCCTATCGAACGCCTTCTCCGCATCCAGAGCTAGGAACAGAGAAGGCGTCCCCCCAACAGAGGCAGTATTGATCAAATCTATCACTTTGCGGGTGTTGTCCGGTGCCTCTCTCCCAGAGACAAACCCCACCTGGTCTATGTGTATTAAATCAGTAAGTATAGGATTCAATCGGTTTGCCAATATTTTAGTGAATAGTTTTATATCCTGGTTTATTAATGATATAGGTCTATAGTTTTGGCAGTGCTGCTTATTTTTACCGGGTTTTGGAATTACTGCAATTCTGGCTGTTAGCATCTCTGGGGGGATTACCTTGTTTTGTAGTATCGAATTGAATACTTTTACTAGTTGAGGTATTAAAATTGGTTGTAATAATTTATAAAATATCCCCGAATATCCATCTGGTCCTGGGGCTTTTGAATTTTTAAGAGTTTTTATACCTAATTTGACTTCTTCATTTGTGATTGGCTTATTTAGGGATTCCCTATCCTGCTCAGTTATAGATGGTAAGGAGCTGTTTTCTAAGAATGTATCTAATTCTATTGTTTTGTCTGTATCTCTTCTGTTATGTGGGAGATTGTATAGTTTGTGGTAGTATTCAGCAAACGAGTTAGCTATTGCTAAGGGATCATTAGTCATTTTATTGTCTGGTAGTTTTAATTGAGGTACTGTGGTGATCCTAGTGATTTCTTTTAGTTTATTGGCCAACATTCTATCGGGTTTATTGCCGTAAATATAATATTGTGTGTCAATCATTTTAATTGTCCTGATAGCATCTTTGTTTAGGAGCTGATCTAGCTTATCGTTTTTGGTTTTTAATTGTTTTGTTAGCTCTTTAGTGGGTTTATCTAGACTTTTGACTCTTAAGAGGTTAATTTCTGACTTTAATTGCTCTATTTGGGTGTTTTTGAGTTTACGTTGCTTGCTAGCCTCTGTGATCAATAGCCCTCTAGCGTAGGCTTTTAATGCCCCCCATTCATATATTGGATTTGAGATGGTGTCGCTATTTAGTGTAATAAATTCCTGTATTTGCTGTTGGAGCGAATTCAGTATTAAACTATCCTGTAATAGATGAGAGTTAAGTGTCCATGCTTTTGTTCTATTCGGGTTGATTACGCCTGAAAGTGTGATCTCTACCATAGCATGGTCTGACCAGGTACAATTTAGTATTGAGGTATTAACTAGTAAAGGCACCATGATCTGACTTATGAAAATGTAGTCAATTCTGGAGTGTGATTTATGAACTGGGGAGTAATATGTGTAATCTCTGGCTGTACTGTTAAGTGTTCGCCAGCTGTCTGTCAGGTTGTGGTCAAGGGTGAAGTCTTTTAGAACTCTGTGGGATGCTCTATTTGTTGTTTGTTGTGAGGTGGCTACTGGTGATCTATCTACATTGTTATCCATAGTGGTATTGAAGTCCCCCCCAATAATTGTTTTATACCTTTTCCATAGTGTAAGTTGTTTACTTAGTTTGGATATAAATACAGATTGATGTTCGTTAGGGGCGTACACATTGACTAATAGTACCGGGGTGTCTTGTATAAGACCTTTTACAATTAAGAATCTACCTTCTTTGTCTCTAATGACTGATTCTTCTTTAAAGTTCAATGAGGTGTGGAGAAGGATCGTAACTCCACATTTTTTGTTTGGGTTAATTGAATGATATTGTTTGGGGTATGTTTTATCCCAATATTTGGGGGTATATGCTCTGGTAAAGTGTGTTTCCTGTAGCATCACTATTTGTGCTTTCAGGGATTTATATTCATTAATAGCCTTTCTACGTTTTATGTCAGAGTTAAGTCCTCTGACGTTATGTGATATTATTTTAATTGACATAATAGTGTGGTGAGTACATCTTTAGCATTTCCTTACCTTCTGTTTCTATATATACATCGTAGTGTACCCTTGTACTCTTAAACTGTTGTGTTTTCCTACCCCCTGAAGAGCCGGGACCCTCATCAAAATGTCGCAAGACATCGTACCTTACGGTGATTCCTTCAATATATCTTAGTGGGAGATAAAAATATATAATGAGAGCAAGTTGAGAATAAATACAGATACATAAACAGAGACCATACAATAATGAGAGCTTCAGAAGTGATCTTGATCTGTAGAGTAGAGCAATTTTGATAGACACATGTAATAAAAACAAAGAACTGTAAATGTTAATGGTTCAAACTTAAACGAATATAATAGGGGGACGAATTATGGCATGCAATCAATGCGGACAATAAGCATGTGCAGTTCTAACTGTAGAAAGAAAGGATAAACCTAGCAAATAATTTTATGGGAATATGAAGGTAGGGGGTAGTGGGGTGGGGAAGGGGGGAAAGGGGAGGAAGGGGAAGGGAAGAGATATAGGGGAGAGAACTCGAGATATATTTCAATTACTCAATTCACATAAATTAAACTTTAATGCAGCAATAAAAGTGCAACTCTTAGAAATTAGAGACCTCCAATGAAACTAGTCGGAGGGCTCCTAATATAGCTAGAAACTATATAAAGTTAGTCTCTGGAACTTAACATGGTAAACTGTCAATTCAAGAGTTCTTCAAAGAGTTTTTGGGAGCTTTGCAGCTATGACAGATGCAATTACCAGTGTTGTTACTTCCCTTCAATCCGGATCATCCTCTTCAATTGAGGATTCTGATTCTATGGGGTCCTCTGTTGCAGGTTTTCTTTTCTTGTTCTTTGTCGAGTCTCGGACAGGCGTCCATTCTCTGTGAAAATTTTTCTTAGGTGTCTTGCTAGGCGGTGGTGGACTGGATTCTTCAGATGGGATTTTGAGTTTGTTCAGCAGCGTAAATCCTTCTTCTTTGGTAGTGCAGCTATACATGATGTTCTGAATCGAGAAGACTAATTTGAATGGGAAGTTCCATCTGTATCTGATGTGAGCTGCGTTGAGAGCTGTAGTTATGGGTTTTAGATCTCTTCTTTTCCGGAGAGTAATGGGGGCTAAATCAGTGTAGATTTGAATATTATGTCCATCATACGTGATAGTCTGGCTATTCCTAGCGGCTTTCATGATGAGTTCTTTAACGTGGTAGTAGTGAAGTTTAGTTATAATATCCCTAGAGGTGGATTGCTGTGGTTTCGTTAGTGCCCTGTGTACACGATCCATTAGTAACATTCCTACTTCGATTTCAGGGACAAGTTGATGGAAAAGGTCCGTTATTGTTTCATCTAGGTTCTTATATGTTTCCGGAAGGTTTCTGATGCGGATATTTGATCTGCGTGACCTATTTTCAAGATCTTCGATGTGATCTTCTAATTTGGTTATGCAGGTCGAGTTTTCTTGTATAGAGTGACGTAATTGAGGAATTTCCTCAACCACGTTATCTAGTTTGTCTTCTAGTTCGGCCGTGCGGCCTCCAATTTCTCTAATATCCAGCCTCAATTCTGAAATAGCAGACTTTAACTCTTCCTGAAATAGAGATTTTATCTGGGTCAGGAGTTCTTTATTGGTTGTTGATGAGTTAAGTTGATCGGGGTCTGTTTGTGGGTTTTTTGCAGGGCTGGAATTTTGAGAAATAAGGCTTTTATCTGAAGCTTTTTGTTTTGCTTGAGATTTAGATAAGCATTCCTTAACTGTCTGTGTTTTATTCTTCATCTTGTTACCACTTGTTTTAGATATCCTAAACTTTATAAGTTGTTTGCTTTATGACTGATGTTCTAATTCAGGATAGTCAGTTGATATTATATGGCTTAAATAATATACTCGTGATCTAGGGATTATTTAGTGATACATCATTAATTAGAACTGTCCATGCTTGCTAGTAAGAAATATTGTTAGTCGCATTGATTGTTCATCGTGCTTTATCCTGCCATTTCTTTCCCCATTTTGTGTGGCACATTACATTTCTCTTCTTGTCTTGTTGAATAAGAGTTATATAGAATTTCTGAGGAGTCTTGTGGGACCCTGTAGTTCCTATTCCTCCGTTAGACTACTGAGCCCCTTGATTCTAGCCCCCTGTATCTTCCTGTTTTCAGGTTAGACCCCTCTAAAACAGGGCAGGCAGCCTGGATGGTATAAACGCAAAGGGCCGAAAAGGAAAGGAAATCTGCAGTCTTAGTTTATTGTTTTTTAACTTTCTCAGCCATTAGTAGTGGGTCTGTCCCATCTGAAGCGCTGCTGTCAATTTATCCCACTCTGTGATTGATCAATGTGGGTGTATGTGGAGAGGGGTCCCTCTCAGCTTTTTTGTGATCCCAATGTAGCAATCTATGTAGGGGAATATGGATGCAAGATGGCGCGTTTTCCCGCCTTTCAATTTGGCAGTCTATAATGCTACTATTCAGTGAGAAGGGCAGGAAAGTATCCCCAAAATTATCGTTTCAGCACTCTCTGGGCTTAACTGTTAGATGTACCAGTCTGTGTATGGATTGAGTGTCGCTCACCTGGAATCCCTGCGGGGCCGAGTTCCCCTGTCACGCTGCTTGAAGCGCTTCTCTCTTGTGATGCCGGGTGAGCTGTGCCGTTGTCTGATAATTTACAAGGCGTCTGGTTAGCTGGAACTGTGGTTATAACAAGAGAGGTCGCCCTGATTCCTTTGGTATTTGTTCGAGGCCTTGTGAACATCCGTCGGAGCGGAGCCCCGACCCTCCGGCGTTATTTTGCAGCGGGCCGTAAAAAATGTCGATCCGGCTTTTAATGCCCCAATTCTGTGACCGGAATCCTCTCTAAGGGCTCTCTAGTGTTTGCCCTTTTCAGTTTTGTGTCTTTTATATTCGTGCCCCAGGAATTATTACTTAAAATAAGCTCTTTATGAGCGGAGCTCTTTCTCGGCACGTCCAACCGCTAAGGCTGCTAGCTCCGCCCTCCGTTTTGCTTATTTTTAAATAACATTGTGCTGGTTTTCAGACTCCTAACCAAGCCCTAAAGTTTCAGATGTATACTCATGTCTACAGACTTCAGACTGCTTCTGCTTGTACAGGGAGTGCAGAATTATTAGGCAAGTTGTATATTTGAGGATTAATTTTATTATTGAACAACAACCATGTTCTCAATGAACCCAAAAAACTCATAAATATCAAAGCTAAATATTTTTGGAAGTAGTTTTTAGTTTGTTTTTAGTTTTAGCTATTTTAGGGGGATATCTGTGTGTGCAGGTGACTATTACTGTGCATAATTATTAGGCAACTTAACAAAAAACAAATATATACCCATTTCAATTATTTATTTTTACCAGTGAAACCAATATAACATCTCAACATTCACAAATATACATTTCTGACATTCAAAAACAAAACAAAAACAAATCAGTGACCAATATAGCCACCTTTCTTTGCAAGGACACTCAAAAGCCTGCCATCCATGGATTCTGTCAGTGTTTTGATCTGTTCACCATCAACATTGCGTGCAGCAGCAACCACAGCCTCCCAGACACTGTTCAGAGAGGTGTACTGTTTTCCCTCCTTGTAAATCTCACATTTGATGATGGACCACAGGTTCTCAATGGGGTTCAGATCAGGTGAACAAGGAGGCCATGTCATTAGATTTTCTTCTTTTATACCCTTTCTTGCCAGCCACGCTGTGGAGTACTTGGACGCGTGTGATGGAGCATTGTCCTGCATGAAAATCATGTTTTTCTTGAAGGATGCAGACTTCTTCCTGTACCACTGCTTGAGGAAGGTGTCTTCCAGAAACTGGCAGTAGGACTGGGAGTTGAGCTTGACTCCATCCTCAACCCGAAAAGGCCCCACAAGCTCATCTTTGATGATACCAGCCCAAACCAGTACTCCACCTCCACCTTGCTGGCGTCTGAGTCGGACTGGAGCTCTCTGCCCTTTACCAATCCAGCCACGGGCCTGTCCATCTGGCCCATCAAGACTCACTCTCATTTCATCAGTCCATAAAACCTTAGAAAAATCAGTCTTGAGATATTTCTTGGCCCAGTCTTGATGTTTCAGCTTGTGTGTCTTGTTCAGTGGTGGTCGTCTTTCAGCCTTTCTTACCTTGGCCATGTCTCTGAGTATTGCACACCTTGTGCTTTTGGGCACTCCAGTGATGTTGCAGCTCTGAAATATGGCCAAACTGGTGGCAAGTGGCATCTTGGCAGCTGCACGCTTGACTTTTCTCAGTTCATGGGCAGTTATTTTGCGCCTTGGTTTTTCCACACGCTTCTTGCGACCCTGCTGACTATTTTGAATGAAACGCTTGATTGTTCGATGATCACGCTTCAGAAGCTTTGCAATTTTAAGAGTGCTGCATCCCTCTGCAAGATATCTCACTATTTTTGACTTTTCTGAGCCTGTCAAGTCCTTATTTTGACCCATTTTGCCAAAGGAAAGGAAGTTGCTTAATAATTATGCACACCTGATATAGGGTGTTGATGTCATTAGACCACACCCCTTCTCATTACAGAGATGCACATCACCTAATATGCTTAATTGGTAGTAGGCTTTCGAGCCTATACAGCTTGGAATAAGACAACATGCATAAAGAGGATGATGTGGTCAAAATACTCATTTGCCTAATAATTCTGCACTCCCTGTATAATGGGTCTTTCATATGCAGGGGAGGGGGGAGGGTCTGCTCCAGCCCCTTTCAGTGGGTATCTCAGGCTCATTAACAGTGCTAAATTAGGAGCATCAAATGAAGTTTTAAAACCATTTTATACTGTATTTTTAGATCAGTATTTGTATATATTACTCTTTATAGTAGTGTCTATTACATGTAGTTAAATGGAAATTGGTGTATACTGTATAAAGCTGCTGTTTATAAGACAGTCTCTCAGACTCCTGTATAAAGCTGCTGTTTATAAGATAGTCTCTCAGACTCCTGTATAAAGCTGCTGTTTATAAGATAGTCTCTCAGACTCCTGTATAAAGCTGCTGTTTATAAGATAGTCTCTCAGACTCCTGTATAAAGCTGCTGTTTATAAGAGAGACTCTCAGACTCCTGTATAAAGCTGCTGTTTATAAGATAGTCTTTCAGACTCCTGTATAAAGCTGCTGTTTATAAGATAGTCTCTCAGACTCCTGTATAAAGCTGCTGTTTATAAGATAGTCTATCAGACTCCTGTATAAAGCTGCTGTTTATAAGATAGTTTCTCAGACTCCTGTATAAAGCTGCTGTTTATAAGATAGTCTCTCAGACTCCTGTATAAAGCTGCTGTTTATAAGATAGTCTCTCAGACTCCTGTATAAAGCTGCTGTTTATAAGAGAGGCTCTCAGACTCCTGTATAAAGCTGCTGTTTATAAGAGAGGCTCTCAGACTCCTGTATAAAGCTGCTGTTTATAAGATAGTCTCTCAGACTCCTGTATAAAGCTACTGTTTATAAGATAGTCACTCAGACTCCTGTATAAAGCTGCTGTTTATAAGATAGTCTCTCAGACTCCTGTATAAAAATGCTGTTTATAAGATAGTCACTCAAACTCCTGTATAAAGCCTCTGTTTATAAGATAGTCTCTCAGACTCCTGTATAAAGCTGCTGTTTATAAGATAGTCTCTCAGACTCCTGTATAAAGCTGTTGTTTATAAGAGAGGCTCTCAGACTCCTGTATAAAGCTGCTGTTTATAAGATAGTCTCTCAGACTCCTGTATGAAGCTGCTGTTTATAAGAGAGGCTCTCAGACTCCTGTATAAAGCTGCTGTTTATAAGATAGTCTCTCAGACTCCTGTATAAAGCAACTGTTTATAAGATAGTCTCTCAGACTCCTGTATAAAGCTGCTGTTTATAAGATAGTCTCTCAGACTCCTGTATAAAGCTGCTGTTTATAAGAGAGGCTCTCAGACTCCTGTATAAAGCTGCTGTTTATAAGATAGTCTCTCAGACTCCTGTATAAAGCTACTGTTTATAAGATAGTCTCTCAGACTCCTGTATAAAGCTGCTGTTTATAAGATAGTCTCTCAGACTCCTGTATAAAGCTGCTGTTTATAAGAGAGGCTCTCAGACTCCTGTATAAAGCTGCTGTTTATAAGATAGTCTCTCAGACTCCTGTATAAAGCTGCTGTTTATAAGATAGTCTCTCAGACTCCTGTATAAAGCTGCTGTTTATAAGATAGTCTCTCAGACTCCTGTATAAAGCTGCTGTTTATAAGAGAGGCTCTCAGACTCCTGTATAAAGCTGCTGTTTATAAGATAGTCTCTCAGACTCCTGTATAAAGCTGCTGTTTATAAGATAGTCTCTCAGACTCCTGTATAAAGATACTGTTTATAAGATAGTCTCTCAGACTCCTGTATAAAGCTGCTGTTTATAAGAGAGGCTCTCAGACTCCTGTATAAAGCTGCTGTTTATAAGATTGTCTCTCAGACTCCAGTTGCAGTTTTAACAAATTTATTAAAAGAACATCTTATAACAGAATGCATAAACTTCAGCTCTTGTTACAGTTAATGTCTGTGTAACTGCCTTACTCATCAACTATTTCCTGCTGCACTGCAGTGTAACATATATTAAACTTCCCCCTAGAACCAAACACTATCTTTTATGGTTCCATACATATTGATACATATAGTGCCCCTTTAATAGTTAATGGGATATTAAACCCAAAATTGTTCTTTCATGGGTCAGATAGAGTGGCAATTTTTAACAACTTTTCAATTTACTTCTATTTTTTTATTAGCTTTGTTCTTTTGCTATCCTTCTTTGAAAAGAAAACATAAGTAGTCTCAGGAGCAGCAAAACAGTACTGGGAGCTAGCTGGTGTGTGTGTCTTTTGTCATTGGCTTTGTCTTCAGCTAGCTTCCACTAGTTTATCACAGCTCCTTCAACAAAGGATACAAAGAGAATTAAGCATATTAGATAACAGAAAAAAAAGAAAGCATTCACTGTAGGCAAAATACTCTGGTTATTTATTCTAAAACATTATTGTATTTATCTAACTGGCTTAGATTCCTTTCAGAGCAATAAGAGCGTTCTCTATTAGCCGCTTTCTTACTACAGTCTATTAGAAGCGCATCTGTTTGAAGTCATTAGCTCACGAACATTACATTCGCAATAACGCCAGAACATCTGGATATACTACATAAAGACAGACTGGGTAAATGTGTGAAACAGGCAACCTTTGTGAAAGTGAATATCATTCAAAAAGTCATTCATTAATACTAGTGACGTGTTGGATTTTATTTTATTTCAGCTTCCTAATAAATTTAATCCAGAAACGTTCTGACAATCAGATTTCAGTAATAGACGTGTTTCATATTTTAAATGTGGGATCTGGTCAATAAAATATGTTAATAAAACCAGAAAATTTAAAGGCCCGCTGTACTCACATTTTTCTTTTATTCATATAAAAGAGCAGTATTTAAAAATGTTACATTTGCCTGAAAAGTTGAAATAAAAGATTCTCATTTTTATTTTAACGTAAAACAGTTGTATACTGGCTGATAGGCACAACCTAATAATGCTCATTAACTGGTAGGTACTTCCTGCTAAGGTTTATTGGCTGATAGTTATTTCCTGCTAATGCTCATTGGCTAATAGTTATTTCCTGCTAATGCTCATTGACTGATAGTTATTTCCTGCTAATGCTCATTGGCTGATAGTTATTTCCTGCTAATGCTCATTGACTGATAGTTATTTCCTGCTAATGCTCATTGGCTGATAGGTACTTCCTGAAAAGGTTTATTGGCTGATAGTTAATTCCTGCTAATGCTCACTGGCTGACATTTCATTCTTGCTAATGCTTATTGGCTAATAGATGCTTCCTGCTAAGGTTTATTGGCTGATATTTAATTCCTGCTAGTGCTCAGTGGCCGATAGGTACTTCTTGCTTATGCTCATTGGCTGAAACTAAATACTGTACCTGCCAATGCTCATTGGCCGATAGGTACTTCTTGCTAAAGCTCATTGGTGGCATTTAATTCCTGCTAATGCTCATTGGCTAATAGGTACTTCCTGCTAATACTCATTGATTGATAGGTACTTCATTTTAATGCTCATTGGCTAACATTTAAATCCTGTTAATGTTCATTGGCTGGCTGGTGCTCACTGCTAGGACTCATTGGCGGATATCTAATTCCTCTTTATGCACACTGACTGATCCTCATGTTCATACCAGTGGCATTCCTAGGGTGAAACTGGGCACTTTGTGAGTGGGGCCAGAGATGTCATGGACAGGATTAGGTGTGCCTCAGCAGGGCTAGATGTGTCATGGGCAGGGGCCGGCAATAGGTGCCTCTGAGTCTGGACAGAGGGAAAAGCCAGCCATTATTCTTGGGGGCTGGTGTGTGTCCCCCGCTCTGGATCCGCTCATCGGGGAAGACCACTCTGCACTTCTGCTCCGTGCCGCCTTTGCACAGGATGAAGATAGAAGATGATGGAGCCACCTGGAAGGAGACCTTCTCCACCGGACTTCAGGAATGGTGAGTATCTATATGGGGTTTAGGATTTTTTTATTTTTATTTTATTTTTAAGAATAGGGATTTTATTGGACTGTAAAAAGAGCTGATTGCCCTTTTAAGGACAGTAAAAGAGCTGAATGCCCTTTTAAGGGCAATGCCCATACAAATGCCCCTTTAGGGGCAATGGGTAGTTTAGGTTTTTTTAGTGTTAGTTTTTTTGTTTTGGGGGGTTTGTTGGGTGGGGGGGGTTTACTGTTAGGGGAGACTTAGTATTTATTTAATGTAAAAGAGTTGTTTAATTTAGGACAATGCCCTACAAAAGGCCTTTTTAAGAGCTATTGGTAGTTTAGTTTAGATTAGTGGGTGTTTTTATTTTCATAGGGATTAGGTTTAATATTTTTTTGATAAGTTTGTTTATTTTATTCTGTAATGTTAGACTTTTTAATTTTTTGTAATGTTAGATTAATTTTTTGTAATTTAATGTTAGAATTTTTTATTTTTAGTGTAATTTAGTAGTAATTGCGGTTCATTTAGGGGGTGTTAGATTAGGGGGCTTAGTACTTAAATTAGTTATTTGCGTTGTGGGGGGTTGGCGGTTCAGGAGTTAATAGGTTAATTAGGTTTATTGCGATGTGGGGGGTTGGCGGTTTAGGGGTTAATTATGTTTATTGCGATGTGGGGGTTTGTTGGTTTAGGGGTTAATAGTATAATAAGTTAGTTGGCGTTGTAGGGTTTGGCTGTTTAGCGGTTAATATTGTAATTTATTTAGATGGCATTGTGGGGTATAGCCATACGGAGGTTATGTTTATTTTTTTTCTTAATAGTTTGTGTGGGTGATTAGTTAGTTTTTTAATACCTCATGCGGGCGTTCTTTTTATTTTTTCTTAATACTTCTTGCGGGTGGTTAGTTGTTTTTATTTTTTTATTTCTTGCGGACAGTTACGTGTTTTTTTAGTTATTTCATGCGGACGGTTGCATGTTTTTGTTTTTTTAAGTCTTCGTTTGCCTTCGCTGCATCCAGGTGGATTCTTTTGGCTGTGCGCGCAGCCAACATTCCTTTGAGGATGCGTGCACAACTGGCGATGGCCGTGTTACAAACGCGATTATAGTATAGATATATATATATTTTCCAAATATGAAGACTCAGCATTCCATTATGCTTAACACCTCTTTCTTGATTCAAGTGTAACTCAGTGTAATGTGTAAGCATAATTGAATGCTTAGTCTTCATGTTTAGAATATGAATATATAGAAGGACTTAGCGATACAATACGGTATGGTGTACCTAATCCATTTGGAACATATATATGTATATATATATATATATATATATATATATATAAAAACACAACACACAGAAAACCTGGCACTCGCCAGCAGATACTCAGTAATGTTTAAAAGCAAAACTGGTGGAAGTCAATTACATTTGGAACCAAACGATCAAGCCCAGGACCACGTCAAGGTCTCCCCCTTCCTGGGAACCTAAACCAGCACCCACAAAATGCATGTTTGTGTTTATATATATATATATATATATATATATATATTGTATGTGTGAGTGTATGTTTATTATGTGTGTGTATTTTTATATGTATATATATATATATATATATATATATATATATATGTGTGTGTGTGTGTGTGTGTTTATATATATAAATATATATATATATATATATATATATATATATATATATATATATATATATATATATATATATATATATATATACAAAACACGGAAGGGAACTGCACTCTCATACCGGACCGGGTACACATCCCATGACCCTGCAACATGCTCAGCCCTGGGTGCCACTGGCACTCACAGGAAACTGTGCTGTCCCCAGAGCCACAAGCAGTTAACCCCAGACAGGTCTGGGTGCAAGAACCATAGGGAAAATTACAAAACAAATTAATACAACACACAGAGAAAACCCAGCACTCACTTACAAGCTCTCAGCTAAGATTTAAAAGCAAAAATGGAAAGGTTAGTCAACGCATCTGGCCAAATAGGACAAGCTCAGGTACCACGTCAAGGTCCTTTCCAATACCTGAGACCCTAAAACAGCCACACAATGCAAGCTTTCAAATCCAAACAAACTAAAAACAAGGGAAGGGTGCACAGGAATATGTAACCACCCTAGACATATACAAAACACGGAAGGGAACTGCACTCTCATACCGGACCGGGTACACATCCCATGACCCTGCAACATGCTCAGCCCTGGGTGCCACTGGCACTCACAGGAAGCTGTGCTGTCCCCAGAGCCACAAGCAGTTAACCCCAGACAGGTCTGGGTGCAAGAACCATAGGGAAAATTACAAAACAAATTAATACAACACACAGAGAAAACCCAGCACTCACTTACAAGCTCTCAGCTAAGATTTAAAAGCAAAAATGGAAAGGTTAGTCACCGCATCTGGCCAAATGGGACAAGCTCAGGTACCACGTCAAGGTCCTTTCCAATACCTGAGACCCTAAAACAGCCACACAATGCAAGCTTTCAAATCCAAACAAACTGAAAACAAGGGAAGGGTGCACAGGAATATGTAACCACCCTAGACATATACACCCTAGACATATACAAAACACGGAAGGGAACTGCACTCTCATACTGGACCGGGTACACATCCCATGACCCTGCAACATGGTCCGGTATGAGAGTGCAGTTCCCTTCCGTGTTTTGTATATGTCTAGGGTGGTTACATATTCCTGTGCACCCTTCCCTTGTTTTCAGTTTGTTTGGATTTGAAAGCTTGCATTGTGTGGCTGAAAAGTAAGCGGGGATTCTTGCCTAGATGTGCTAATTTTCTTGCAAATATTTGTATTGATTTAATTTTGAGACCCGGAGGATTTTAATCTCAGTTTTTTATCTCCTCCATAATTTTAATGAATTTATATATATATATATATATATATATATATATATATATATATATATATATATATATATATATATATATACAGTATATATATATATGTGTGTGTGTATAAAATTATATTTATATATTAGGATTGACTTCTTCATTATATACATTAAAAAATTAGTTTTAGCATGAAATATAAAATAACTGGTTAAACTGATATCAGACATATAATAGAAACTAAACCTTATGTTGTGCTTAGAGAAGGATGAAGCTTTTGTATTGAGAGAAAGGTCAGAAGTTGTTGACACTAAATTCTTCTTGTCTCTAATTACTAAAGAGGAGAAACAAACAGCTCTGCTCACATTAATCTTGGGCTGTGATAACACCCGGCACATTTGTACACACATGCCGCTAATTAACCTTTCTTGATTAAGGCAATTATTTCTCAAACATTAACCTCTAATCTAAACACAGCAAAATACTCGGCTGATGGGAGGGATAGAAAGGAACATGAAATAAAAGCCCATATGCTCTCACTGAGGGCACAACTGCTAACTTATAGACTCTATTCTGTATGCCTGATATTTATACCATTAATTAGATATTTTCTGTGCATCAGGGGCTCCATTACATGTACGGCGTTGCCCGCAAATCCCGTCACCGCCATTTTTTACGCAATTTTGGTATTACATATACAGCGTAGCATATAAGTTACAAGCGTATATTTCACCCGTATTTTTTTCTCCCATAGATTAACATAGAACAGCCGCGCAATTTGGTATCCAATATACAGCGTAAGGACTAACGCTCACAGAATTCAGAAAATCTACTCAATTCTCATTTCGCCACACATTGCAGGCGCAGCAACCCTTGCACTGACTAAAAAAGGAACGTAACTTCCTGGAAGCCTTAACAAACACATACATTTAAGCAGCATCTCAAATAGTTAAAGGGAAAGTATATTATGAAATTTGTTTTTTTTAAGCTTTATTTGTGTATTTGAAATAGCTGAGTTTGTATTTTGAAGCCACAACCTAATCAAATGCATGGAGCTTGTAGGTATAATCAGATCTCATTACTTTATCACATTGTGTACATATACTTGCTTATTTACTTTATATTTGTTCTTAAAACAATCACTAATACTTGGAGAGAACAATGGGAAATCATAATTGTATTACATTTATCTCTTTAGAACCTACTGTAATTTATTCTACTGTTAACACAGCTTGGCATTGATGCCAAAATATATAAAGGGACAGTCAAGTCCAAAGAAACCTTCTTGTTTCAAATAGGGCATGTCATTTCAAATAACTTTCCAATTTAATTTTAACACCGATTTTGCTTTGTTCTCTTGGTATTCATAGTTGAAAGCTAAACCTAGGATGGCTCATATGATAATTTCTAAGACCTTGAAGGCCACCTCTTTGCAATTGTGTCAAACCAATCACAAACAACACAACCTCTCACCTGCAGCCTTAAAACACCTGATAATGCACACCATATCAGTAACATCAGCATTATATATACCCATGTGTCAATTTATA
Source organism: Bombina bombina (assembly GCF_027579735.1). Lineage (NCBI taxonomy): Eukaryota > Metazoa > Chordata > Amphibia > Anura > Bombinatoridae > Bombina > Bombina bombina. The sequence continues at coordinate 1,421,216,617 of NC_069500.1, forward strand.
TTGGATGTGAGATACATTGATTTACATCTTAGAAGTGAATATTACTATATGTGAGTTATATTACAAGAACATGTCATAAACATGATAATATTACCTGTTTTTATTGCCATTTCCACACAGGTCATATGATATGTTTTAACAATATTAGTGTAATAAAACACACCTTACATGGATGTGTATGACAATGACATGGTAAATAACAGATGACAAGGTTAATGGTGCACTATAATAATATATTTGTTTTTTGGCTTTTTGGATGAGGGAGCTGAGGTGTCTGTAGTGGATTTCCTTGTTTTCCTGGTTTTAGAAGTTTCTGGTGTTTCTGCTGGGGTGCTGTCCACAGATGATAGGATGGAGGTAGTGTCCTGCTGGTGTGTAAAGTGCTCAACCAACACACCCACAAGGTGATTTTGTTCTCTCCATCTATTGTCCATCTGCATCTGCATATCAGACAGAATTTGCATCATCTTTGATTGGTTCTGAACACTTGCACTTAATGATGCTGCTAAGTCCCTCTGCAGCTCTATGCTATGTTGTTGTATCCTCTCTTGCCTCCTGAAGAACCTCTCTTGGCCTCTTTCTATGCTCTCAGTGCTTGTTATGAGCCTCCTCTGGAGTGCAATGTATTCCTCAACCAGGGGAGAATGCAATGCATCCAAAGGCTCTTGAGCAACATGGCTTCTAGTTGCTTGTTGGGCAGGGTCACCTGCATCTGCTGGTGCTTGTTGGGCATGTTCACCTGCATCTGCTGGTGCTTGTGGGGCAGGTTCAGCTGCATCGAATGGTTCTTGGGGGCAGGTTCAGCGTTATCTGATGGTGCTTGGGGGGCAGGTTCAGCTGCATCTGATGGTGTTTGAGGTGCAGCTGTAGCTTCTGATATATTTCCGTCTGTAGATGGTGGAGCTCGTCCAATGGATGAGGATGGTGGAGCTCGTCAAATGGATGAGGATGGTGGAGCTCATCCCATGGATGAGAATGGGGGAGGTCGTCCCATGGATAAGGATGGTGGAGCTCTCATGGTTGATTGATAGTCCCACTGATGATCAGTGTGTGACCACTCAGCCTCTCCAATTGGCTATGTCTTGTGACATAGTCTGTGGGTAAAATCCATGACTGACATGAGATTGTGTTGTGGGGGGGGGGTAAATACATGGATCCTTTGTGGCTGTCTTGACTCCCCCTCAAAGCCAAAGGAAGGATATTACTCTGGTCAAGAATCTTGACAGGGGTCATATGTCAATGGCGGTGGCATCACTCCTGGGTCCTCAACTGAAGCCATCCAACCATGCTCATGCCTGGGAGCATAGTGTTCTTGTGGTTGCCTGAAGACTGGTGGTGGTGGTGGTGGCATGGATGTTTGTATCCTTGTGACAGGAGGTTCTGTGGAGGAGTCAAAGGATGAGAGGGATTAGTACAGTCAGATATATGTCCATGTGAGCATACAATTACATGTGGCTTGTGGCCTGTGTTACTCTGAGACATGTTAGTATTGCACTATTCCACTTCATATCATGCATTGTGTTAAGTATCAGTAATGTCAAGTATAATTGTAGATGTTTTTGTTAGTACGCCAAATACCATGCTCCTCATCATGTACATAAATGTGTGATATTAAAGGATGTTATATCTCAAATACATATAATACTGGTATGCGGGATGTTACTCACCAGCATGATGTGCTGTGGCTGCCACGGACTGCTGTGCTACTCAGGGACCTGCATATCATCTCCTGCCAGGTGTTATACTCTATATCCAGCGATGGACCACCGCCTGTTCCCTTCTGGTGCATAGCTTCCTGCCCATCTTTTCTTTGACCCGCCTTTTGCAGTCATTCCACCGCTTTTTCAGGTCCTCAACAGTCCTCCTCTTACGGTGCCACACTGTTGACAGCATCCCCTACCACCAACCATGCCGTTTTTTCTCTTTGTGGCAATGCCTTTGCCCTTCTCCTGCCCAAAGAGGGCACTGTAATTGTCAATGATGGCCTGGACAAGGGAAACATTTTCCGCAAATGAGAAGTTGGGACATCTCAGCCTCTCATCCTCCATGGCCACTTGGCTTCCTCCCTGTGATGTCCCTGGTGTGGGTTCCTCCCAATCCTCTCCCTCCTCCCCCCCTTCTGTCCCCATGTGCACCCTCTGTCCCTCTCCTAGATGTGCCTGGTCTATGGGGCTCTCGGGCATCTCCCCTCCCATCATCCCTTCTGGCTCTCCCTCTTCCCACTCCACTTACTCCCTGACGGGGGGCCCACTGCTCCTCCTATCCTCTCCAATACTCCTCTCCCTGCCACTCCTCTCCCCTCCTTCCCTCCTCCCTACCTTTCCCTGCCATCCTCACACTAAATCACACTACACACAGTCACACTCCCAGTTCAATCACACACAATCACAACCAAACACTCAGCCTATCACACTGTAAAAATCAAATAAAATACGTGTAAGGTGTTAGAAAAAAAAAGTGTGGTGTATTTTGTATATGTATGTATGCAATGTGTGCAATATTTAAAAATATGTGTAAATGTACAAGCTTAATCAAACAATAATGCGACCTAACTAACTCCTCTGTTTGCACCTCTCTCTCTACTCTGACTAATCCTCCACTCCAGTGTATTGTGTTGTAGCTCAACGAACAATCCAAACACACTGAAGAAAATGGTGGCTGCGCATGGGTTTATATATGAATTTGAATAGCGTAATTACATGTCGCATTTTTATTTGAATTCCGGTTTCATTTTTACGAGTGTTAACCTAATTTGCATAAAACTGCTCTTTATTGACACTTTCCGTGGACACAATACTGGCGTAAGTTACTTGCGACGACTAAAATGTGTATTTGCGCACATTTCAGAAGATCGCCAGTTTTTCCTACTTATGCCAGTCTAGAATCTAACGGCACAGTATATGTAATAACCCGATGTGCAAGGTGAAATTACGGGCAGAGCGGGTTTCAATGCTTGCACCGAAGCCTGCGCCATATATGTAATCACACCCCAGGTCTGGGATGGGTGCTGAGAATAGGGTTGCCACATTGGACAGGTTTTCCTGGACGCTTATGAGTTGCACAAGCTGCAGGGTGTGCAGGGAGGAACATGAATAGTGCTGCGCAGGCTCACTATTGTTTAAGTGTGCAATACATGTTGCCCTCAGCACACCCTGCAGCTTGTGTAACTCATAAGTGTTTTGGACAACATGGCCGAGGTGACAACCCTAGCTGAGAACATTGAATTGACTCGAGTTGTAAAATAGTTTTACCCTTATTTGTTACCAATGACTTCTCATATTGACTGCAGAGTATAAAATGAATCTGAAATTGCTCCTTTATCTTTATTTTTGTATACAAAATACCTGTTGTTGCTCATATTTTTTTTGCTGAGCTCTATATAAACACACATCTCAGTCTGAGATAACAATGGAAAATAAACATTTTAGTACCTCTCTGTTCCACCCCCCCCCTCCACTGGGAACATGTTTTTTTTTCTAAAGGTTTCCTGTTTACTTAGCAATTCTCTAATTCTCTGTATATTACTTTTGTACTGAAATTTGCAGTATAGGTGAGGATACAACAGACAAAATCAGATATTTTAAATGAAAAATAAACTTAAATAAGCTATTTGGAAACAATTTAATATACACCAGAAGGTGCAATGGATCATTGAAGGAGAGACACGTTTACAGTACAGCCTTTAAGGAACCTCAGATTTAGTTCCTTGATCTGAGCTAATTACTCAGATGAAGATTGTGCCCCTTACTCTATCCTGATGATCAGTTTGTTGTGGGTGCAGGCTTGTGACATGGTGAGACAAAGGTAGGTTATGTGCATTGTGAGGGTCCGCCAGACATTATTAAGCTGCAGCAGTTTCCGAGCGAGCCGTCACTTAAAGAAGCAGTGGTCTTCAGTTCAGCCCAATGCTCCTTAACTTATCCGCCACCTCTGAGGCAGTAGACAGCAATCATCCAGATCAGATACGATTGGGATGATTGACACCTCCTGCTATCAGCATTTACATCGGATCATATCCGCCCGAATCTGAATAAATCAGCCCCATAAAGTCCCATGGGATTAAAGACCCAAGTTGGCGATTGGCATTAATGTTGTAGCTAAAAAACTAATAACAATGGAAAATAAACATTTTAGTACCTCTCTGTTCCACCCCCCCCCCCCCCTCCACTGGGAACATGTTTTTTTTTTCTAAAGGTTTCCTGTTTACGTAGCAATTCTCTAATTCTCTGTATATTACTTTTGTACTGAAATTTGCAGTATAGGTGAGGATACAACAGACAAAATCAGATATTTTAAATGAAAAATAAACTTAAATAAGCTATTTGGAAACAATTTAATATACACCAGAAGGTGCAATGGATCATTGAAGGAGAGACACGTTTACAGTACAGCCTTTAAGGAACCTCAGATTTAGTTCCTTGATCTGAGCTAATTACTCAGATGAAGATTGTGCCCCTTACTCTATCCTGATGATCAGTTTGTTGTGGGTGCAGGCTTGTGACATGGTGAGACAAAGGTAGGTTATGTGCATTGTGAGGGTCCGCCAGACATTATTAAGCTGCAGCAGTTTCCGAGCGAGCCATCACTTAAAGAAGCAGTGGTCTTCAGTTCAGCCCAATGCTCCTTAACTTATCCGCCACCTCTGAGGCAGTAGACAGCAATCATCCAGATCAGATACGATTGGGATGATTGACACCTCCTGCTATCAGCATTTACATCGGATCATATCCGCCCGAATCTGAATAAATCAGCCCCATAAAGTCCCATGGGATTAAAGACCCAAGTTGGCGATTGGCATTAATGTTGTAGCTAAAACTAAACTTAAATAACTTAAATAAACACAAGCGACAAGGTATGGAAGGGAGACAGAGAACGGTTATGTTTATTCAGAGCATAAAATAACTAAAATAACTGTGATGGTGGTGGATTGAGTCACTAGTCTACTGAAGTTATGTAAGAGGTCAAGGCCCCTAAATGGAGTGTGCAGCCGAGCCCCAATGTGCCGCCCACTGCAATGACAATATGGGGCTTGCAGGGAGTTCCCATGACCCACCTACTCGAGAAGAACACCATAGGCACACACCTGGAGTTTTAGGCCCTTCCTTTCAGCCTGACTATAGCTCCGCCCCATTTAATTTGCATAAAGTGGAAAAAGGGGCCAAGATTTCCCTCCACTAGAGTGTAACCATCTCTCTGTCTTAAGAGGAACCCTGATTCATCAGCCAATCAAGCCGACCCTCACCAGGGAAAGAACCAAATTAAAAACACGGTCTTACTCACGGCTAGCTCAAATAACCCTACCCCAGCCATGATAACTAAAGCAACCCATTTGGAAGCTGTAAAAATTATGTCGCCATCCAGTAATTTATTTGGACACATAAAAAAAAGAAAAACATTGCAAGTTTACAGAACTTCTGTGGCTTTGGCCTACTCTTAACCCATCCTTGAAAACCTGTTTTTTTTTTTATAATACTTTAAAACAACTTACTCAGAATAGGCAGCTAATGTGTGTATGGACTTCCTCACTTGTGCTGACAATGTATGGATCTGCAGGGCCGCCATTTTATCATAATATTATTCATTTTCTGAAATGTGCTTACAATTCAACAGAAAACATTAATACCATCCTAAGTTTATGTTTCTACTCAATCATACAAAAGCCACAGGTTTATTCCTGAGTTTATGTTCACTTTTAGAATGTATATATATATTTTAAAATACAAAGTAATGACCTTATGACCTTTGAAATCCAAATATATTGAGTAAATTGAGTTTATTGAGTAGTTGAGTAGTGTAGTCTTCCTCTGGCCATTCTTTCATGGAACATTTAAGTCATGAAAAGTGAAATTATTTCCATTAATTATGTATATAAAACAAGGAATTTAGCATTTTTAAAAATTTAAACATTGTCTATTGCAAATATACTAAAATTAAATTAGTTTAAAGTGAAGGTAAACTTTGGTGAATGAAAGCCCGTTTTTTAAAAATACTATTAAGGGCTGATGCTCAATCCGGTAGTTGTCACCCCATAACAATAACTTATTTAACTTACACTCTATAACAATAAATACACGGACACAGAGAGTTGGGTATAAGACCATATCATGCTCATGTTTATTTAACATTTAAATAAACCTGACTTTAACTGAAGTCATAACTATAGCAATTAACTTGTGGCAGCATTCGAGGCCTAGTAAATTAATAACAATAGCTCCATATGACTAGAGGTCTCGGCCAGGTGTTATGGAATTGCAAAGTGAAAAGGGGGGCCACAAAACAAGGCTCCACTTCATTCCGTCTAGGAGGCATAAACGTCCTAAAGGATCTTCAGCCAGCAGACCCGTCCATTTGCCCGACTGTCACCCCTACAGACTATGCCCTCATGTATTTATGGCCACAACCTCCCACCTCTAAAAGATAAAAAATTGGCATTTTGCTTCAACCTATAAGGTACTGAGAGGAAAAAGCCTTGCAGCAATTTCCTCCAGGAAGCACCAAAAATTACTGCCAAGGTCTTACATTAATTAGGCCAACTAACCCTATCCCCGCCTTCAGTCTACTAAAACAGCAACCACTAGGAAGCCATCTGCCTGAATGACACCATTGAGCTGTCAGCACTACAGCCAACAGAGAAAAAGGGGGCTTGGGAGGGAGGGAAACTTTCTCCGTTGAAAATCCCAGGAAGAAGAGACAGGATTCTTCTAGAACTACCCTTATAACTGGTGAGTCTAAGACCTTCCCTTTACTTTGCAACATTGTTGCTAGCACACTAAACCAGGGATTTTCACTAACTTGTAATGCACAGGTCCTTAACTCTGTTACAGGAAACCTTGCTACCTTGCACTCCCCTAAGGGCTGATGCTGTATCCGGTAGTTGTCACCCCATAACAATAACTTATTTAACTTACACTCTATAACAATAAATACACAGACCCAGAGAGCTGGGTATAAGACCATATCATGGTCATGTTTATTTAACATTTAAATAAACCTGACTTCAACTGAAGTCATAACTATAACAATTAACTTGTGGCGGCATTCGAGGCCTAGTAAATTAATAACAATAGCTCCATACGACAAGAGGTCGCGGCCAGGTGTTATGGAATTGCAAAGTGAAAAGGGGGGCCGCAAAATGAGGCTCCACCCCATTCCGTCTAGTAGGCGCAAACGTCCTAAAGGATCTTCAGCCAGCAGACCCGCGGGGCGGGACCCCCCAGGTCACGACCTGGGGACATCTGCCGCGCCCATTAGCCTGACTGTCACCCCTACAGACTCTGCCCTCTGGTATTTATGACCACAACCCCCAGCCACGAGAGACAGGCTCCTATCAAAAAGAGGGACTCTTGCCGCCACCAACTAAATCTGAGTAATTAAGGCCCTCTTGAGGTCCGACAGGAAGATCAACAGCCCTTCCACGAACAGGTGAACCCCGTCTGGGCGGTACAGTTGCTTCCTGTCGACTGATATCCCTTTGTGTCGGACCACAAAGCCATGACTGCTCTACCCAGCTCTCTGTTTACCTTCTTCCTAACTCTGTATGCTGTCTTGGGCGTGGGAAAGAACCTCCACCGCAACCGGGGTATTATATTGGACCACCTCAACTTCAGCCCCGGAAACGTGGCACAGATCCATCTCACATCAGACCTCATGATGTTGATGAGGTCCAACGCCGATGCACAACCTAAATCGTTACCCCCCATATGCAGAAGGATAATATAAGGTTGTCCCCATCTACGTCTGGCATCATGAAGGAGGGCAGGCAAACCGTTCCACTGTAAGCCCCTACGGGCCCAACCATCTCACCGAGACCCTTGCCACCGATAACCCCAGCTGTTGCCCGTCAGGATGGGAGATAGCCCGCAATGCCGCCCAGTGGGCATAAGAGTGCCCTACGATCCACACACGCGTAGGCCCCCTAGCAATACCTATAATAGATTATAACTGTTATGAACCAAATAACAACTTGAGCGAAGCAACTCAGTTAACATGCAAGTCCCCCCGCCCCCCCCCCCGTCTACGCCTCCGGTGGAGGGCACACATACAATCTGTAACACTGGGACTTCCATCTGCCTAACTTTTGAATATGAGTCAGCCCCCATCCTAACACCGCAGCGCTGGTGGCAGCCCCTATACGGAACGAGTGAGGAGTGATCCTACAATCACCCATACCCGCCAAGGCCACCGACCTCTTCAGGACCGCTGCAAACTGGTATCTGGACAGGTTAGCCCCATCAGCGTGCACTAGGAACTGCGCCTGGCCCTGTGGTCGTTGTGCCGCATAAATCTTAGCCAAACTCACTGGGCAGCAACCAACTCCTCCGGCCTCAGAGCCGCAAAAAATGCCAATGAAAAGGCACATTGAAACAGAGCCTTCTCATAGGAATCTGGGCACACGGCTTCCAAAGCTCTAAGCAGCTTGGTGAACCTCTGCATTGTCACGGGTTCCCGAGCATCGACCACCTTCCCCTCCAGCCTGCTCCAGCCTTTAACTACCTACCTTACCATGAACCCTTTAGTGACATTGGGGTATTCTAGTAGGTTGCTGAAGAAGGAGATTGCCCCAAGCTTACTAGACACAGCCCCCTTTGAGACCCCCTGCCTGTTCAGGCTAGCGAGCCATTGTAGAAACAATTCCCGGGTGCCATTTTCCACTACTGAGCCATGCACAAAGCAAAACACCACCCACTCACCCCAGTGCTGTGAGTAGGCCTTCCAGGTGTTCGGGGCCAGCGACGCCTGCACTAGGTTCTGTATGGAAGTCCATGCCCTGCCAACTGCCAAATAGAAGGGGGGCAGGGTAAGCCACGTGCTTCTGCATTAGGAGCCAACCTACGGAACTGCTCCCACTGAAACCTAAATAGCGCGTCCGCCAAGGTGTTATTCATCCCAGGGACGTGCCTCATCGTAAATTGTATGTTATACTACAAGCACCTTAATACCAATTGCCGGATGTATCGGACAACCACTGGCGAGGACGCAGACAATCTATTAATTGCAAAGACGACGCTAGCGTTGTCCGTCCAAAACACGATGAACCGGTTCGTTAGAACCGGCCCCTATAGCTCGATTGCCATGACTATAGGAAAGAGCTCTAACAATGTTAGAGATTTCTAGTCAGGCCCGCCTGGACCCACAACAACGGCCATGGCTCCGCGCTCCACTGCCCTTCAAGGTATGCTCTGTAGCCAAAAGCCTCGGCTGCATCAGTGAAGAGATGCATGGCCTGACTAGATGCCTGCGGGGCACGCCACAGCAATGTCCCATTGAATTCCATGAGAAATTGCTCCCATATCCTCAGGTCCGCGTGCATGTCCTCCGACACTGTGATCACCCGCGAGCGCTGAGGAGCAGTCAGCTTAGCTTCAATTCTCCTATTAAAGACGCTCCCCATGGGTATCATTTTACACGCGAAATTGAGGAGACCCAACCAACTGGAGCTCTCTTACTCCCATGCTTGGAGCCGCCGCTGCCTTCTGGACTGCAGCAAGCATGTTTCCCACCTTGTCGGCTGGGAGGCGACAAAGCCTTACAGCAGTGTCTATTTCTATGCCAAGGAATGTTAGCCTTGTGCATGACCCCTGGGTCTTATCCTCTGCAAGTGGTACCCCAAATTCGGCCATCAATCCCCTCATCACCGCTATAAGTGTAGCGCCACCCACCAACAGGAAGTCGTCCAGGGAGTGGACAACTGCACCCCTGCCGGCTGCTGTGATGATCGCCCAATGCAGAAAGGTGCTAAACGCCTCAAAATAGGTGCAGGACACCAAGCACCCCATGGGGAGGCATTTGTCAACGTAATACTGGCCTTCAAACTTGCACCCCATCAACCTGAAAGACGCGGGATGTATGGGCAGCAGCCTGAATGCCGACTCGATGTCCAGCTTTGCTAGCAGTGTGCCTGGGCCTGCCTCCCGTACCAAATCCAAAGCTTAATCAAATGACTGATAGGTTATTGAACTAACCATTGGATCAATTGCGTCATTTACTGATCCGCCTTTCGGATAGGACAGGTGCTGGATCAGCCTAAATTTCCCAGGCTCCTTCTTGGGGACCACCCCTAGTGTAACAATCACCAATGAGGGAATTGGCGGCTCTTCAAATGCACCTGCAAACCTCCCCAAGGAAATCTCTTTAGCCAGCTTAGCTCTCACCTCCCCCGGCATCTCATATGCCGATTTCAAATTCCTGTGTGAGGGGGAACCTACTACTGTGCCCTGAGTGGGAATCCAAAACCCCTCGCCAATCCCCTCCGGGAACAGGTCGGCGGCCACCCTATCCAGGAAGGCCGCCAGCCAGGGCTTAAGTGCGCCCAACCTCAGTGGTGTTGGGGCTCTTCTGGCCAGCACCCCCTTTGTGGGGCCCTCGGTTGGCCCCACCATCTTTCCTCTTTGGGCAGTCAGAGCCCGGGTGATGCCCGCCGCAGTACATGCATGCGTGACGAAGGGAGCAAGAAGCTCCCCTATCGCACTGCTTTTCATTATAATGCCAGCACTCCCTGCCACTATGCTTGACCAGGCCTGGTGGCTTAGAGGGACCTGCCCGAACTAACGGCCCCGCCCTTCTCTGGGACAAATTGGGACCACAAGTCCAGATCCTTGACTCCAAAATTGAGAACGGGGTTGCCTACCATCTTCCTCCTAAACTCGCTGTCTTAGGCTCTCCACATCCCCTCACCGAACCTATTATATATATATATTTAATAATCTCTGTGTATTTAATGACATCCACCACTGCCTCGGGCCTCTGCTCTATATGGCAGGAGGAGAAAACTCTGAAGCAACGCCTCCACTCCTCAAAAGTGTCAGGGCACTGGAACTTCTTGGGCCCAGTATCGTCCTCGCTGCGTTCTTTTTCCCTCTGGGCCTTTAGGGACAGCTCAAACATGTTAACATATTTATGGTCCCTAATTTTTTGCACTGTCTTTGCCTTCAAATGCACGTGAAGGCAATGAATCTTACAAGGGTAAGAGTCCCCTTGCAAAGCCACCCTCCTGGCGCTGACTGCACAATCCTGCGTCTGCACGCTACCCGACGATGCTGAAGCCTGGTTCCCGTTGACAAGAGCCATGCCCTGCGCCGCTGCTATTGGCGGATGCTCCACTTGCACCACGCCCCTGCTCTGGTTACGGTCTGCAACTAGTAACTTCAGCATTCTAAACATGCGCCTCTGCCCTTTGCTGTTGAGCCCTAACTTCTTTCCCCCATCAGAGTCCGAGTCAATGCTAGAATCTGAGCTAAATGTGTGTGAAAGGAGCAACAAAGATGTCTCACCAGCTGCAGAGGTTGATGGGGCCTCAGTCACCTGCCCCGCTCCAGACGTTCCTTCTCCTGCCCGAACTGCTGTTGCTTATTCTGTTTCCCTGGACATCTCTGCCTCTCCTGATGGGTTCATGGCTTTCTGTAAAGGAGAGAAAAAAGAGAGGGGAGTATCCAGGCCAGCCACATCAGAACCCCTTCCATGTCCTCGGGAGGAGGTAGACATTCTTGGCCTGCCACACATAACATCCCCACTCAAGCCTACTGTAGCACCAGACCCAAACTCATTCATTGCCACAACTTGGTTCCCCAAGCCCACAGGACCAAGCACTCACACCTGTTGGTCTCATTGGACCCCCTTTTAGGCTATATTGGCCAATTCATTGATGCCCCCCTGCGGGCCCCTAACATATATGCCCCACTGGCCCTGTTGGACTGGGACCCTCTGCATTGCCCCGTGTTACTGCCACGCCCCCTTTTTAACAGTGCTGTTCTCGCCCCTCTCACAGCCTTTGCAGAGTGTTGCGCAGCGGAGCTGCCATGCCTGGGTACTCCCCACTCACCTATGGATAACACTCGACTTGGCCTCTTCCTAACCGCCACTGTTCCCACCGCCGGTCCCGACGCACCCGACCCCCTCGCGTCACTTCTGGAAGTGACGTCATGCGATTCAGGAGTCAGGGATGCTGGACCGGAAGTGGGCGTGGCCAGCACCAGGCTGCAACTGAAGCCTGAGGAAACTGAAAGTGTCTGGCCTATCTGGCCCAAGGGGCCCCCGGGAGCCGGCAGACCCAGGCCTGGGGCTGGATCAGTGTGCCCACTCGCCACCGGCGGTGCTACGACAGCCGGCAGCACAACCGCAGTTAGGGCCCTAAACAGGCCCACTACCATGGCTGCAGCCTCCTGGGATAGCCCGGAGGATGTGAGGGCCCCAACCCCCACTTCCAAAGCACTCTCCAGACTAGGGACCGCTCCTTCCCCCCCGCGCCCAGCAACCATACTAGTACTGGGCCCCGGAGGGTCAGCAACAGGGGAAGTAGGACCAGAGGGTTGATTGGGCCTAATGGGAAGGGTGGATGATACAGGCCTGTCTTTTGTCGGTGTCGGGGGCACGAAATCCACTATCTCTTCCTCCTGTTGTCCCCTAGGTGCAGCTCGCCTTGTAGACGTCCCTGCTTCCTCCCTGAAGTGTTGAGGTAACGCTGCACTCCTCCTAGATCGAGACATCACTGCAAGGATGAACACAGCAAACTTTCTCCGTTGAAAATCCCAGGAAGTAGACTGGAGACAGGATTCTTCTAGAACTACCCTTATAACTGGTGAGTCTAAGACCTCCCCTTACTTTGCAACATTGTTGCTAGCACATTGAACCAGGGATTTTCACTACCTTGTAATGCACAGGCCCTTAACTCCGTTACGGGAGACCTTGCTACCTTACACTCCCCTAAAAACAGGGGCACTTTCATTCATCAAAGTTTACAAAGCAGCCGTTTGGTAAAAAAATTTCCTTTTTTTCTTTTCACAGCCAGAGCAGCTTCCCCCACCTAGAGATCCTCTATTCACACGTCAGCAATAACTAATCCTGCTTCCTCTAATCACTGCATGGCCTCAGGCAATGACTACCCTGGGGGGAAAGCTGTGATTGGAGGAAGCAGAATTAGTCATTGCTGACGTGTGAATAGAGGATCTCTATGTGGGGGAAGCTGCTGTAGCAGTGAAAAGAAAAAAAGGTAATTTTTTTAACAAAACTGCTGCTTTGTAAACTTTGATGAATGAAAGTGCCCCTGTTTTTAATAGTATTTTTAAAAAACGGGCTTTCATTCACCAAAGTTTATCTTCACTTTAAGGAAAATAAAATATTAATGATAAATAAATAGGTGCCATGGAATGTTAATACAAAGCAGGACACCCTACCTCTTATACTATCTGAGCTTGTTTTAGGATGATTAAGACATTTCCTTGAAAAGCCAATTATTAATATTGTTATACTTTATTTTTAAAGCAGGAACATACAGTACAGTAAGAGACAAGACAGAATTGGACAAATCCATGAAGAATTTAGGGCCCTATTCCTATGGGAACTTAATAAAGAATACAGTGTAACGCATGTTTCAAGGAACAGACTGACGTCACCAGGGTGGAACTTTCCATTTAAACTGCACTTACCAGCTGTAACAAACACCTTTTATATAGTGTTTATTGCCTCGTATTGTATAGCAGTTGTGTATGGTGGTACCATGTAATATACCGAAGTGACTAAGGTCCTGATATTCAAAACCTCACCACTCAGGCTAGATATTCTAAGAAGTCTCGCTGGTACGGTGAGGCCCTTAAATTTTTTTTAGAAACAGAAATATTATTTTGAAAAATGTTTATGTTGTTATGTAGTGTTATTTGTGTGAAACAGAAACTCCTACATTACAAAACAAGATCTAAAAAAATCTCAAAGATTTTGTGCGATTTTCTCTCCATGCTGGGGAGGTTTTTTTATGAATATGATCCGGTTCGAGTTTACCCATTAAAGCTCTTGAAGAGAGGGTTGATTGTGCTAGAATACCTAGAGCTGAGTTATAGCTCAGAAGAACGTGAGTACAGTTCCTTTCTTTACATAGTATAGATTACATTATATACTTAGGGGGATATTTATCAAAGCATCAACTATGCTGCATTCGCAGGCGTCAATACGCTCTCCTAACATCGCCAAACATTGCAGCCGCTGATCTGAATACGATCTCCATATTTATGAGAAAAGCCGTCAAAAACACACGCACCAAGTACGAGGCGATGAGCATCAGACTGTTGTTAACTAACAGTCATCGATAACACTGTTATTTGGGTTTTTCCCAACTTTATTTATACCATTTCACTAAACTGCTACAATGTACACTAACACCCATAAACTACCTATTAACCCTTAAACCGCCACCCTCCCGTATCAACGCCACTATAATAAACCTATTAACCCCTAATCTGTCGCTCCCGACATCGTCGCCACTAAATAAAGGTATTAACCCCTAAACCTCTGGCCTCCCACATCACCACTACTAACTAAACCTATTAACCCCTAAACTGTCAGCCCCCACATCGCCAAAAACTAAATTAAGCTATTAACCCCTAAACCTAACAACCCCTTAACTTTAAATTAAAATTACAAGATCCCTATCTTAACATAAATTAAATACCTTACCTTTAGAATTAAAATAAACTAATTTTAAAGTATAAGTTAACCTACCCTAACTATTATACTAAAATTTAATTAAACTACCAATTAAATAAACTAAATTACATATTAAAAAACCTAACACTACTACAATTATTTAAATATACAATTAAACATTATTACAACGTAATAAATTACAAAAAAAACACTAAGTTACAAAAAATAACAAACACTAAATTACGAAAAATAACAAACGAAATTATCCAAAATAAAAAAAATTACACCTAATCTAATAGCCCTATCAAAATAAAAAAGCCCACCCAAAATAAAAAAAAACCTAACCTACAATAAACTACTAATAGGGCCTTTTGTGGGGCATTGCCCCAAAGATATCAGCTCTGTTACCTGTAAAAAAAATAAAATACAAACACCCCCCAACAGTAAAACCCACCACCCAACCAACTGCCCCAAATAAAAACCCTAACTCTAAAAAAAACCTAAGCTACCCATTGCCCTGAAAAGGGCATTTGGATGGGCATTGCCCTTAAAAGGGCTTTCAGCTCTTTTACATTGCCCAAACCCTAAACTATAAAAAAAAAACACCCAAAAATTTTAAAAAAATCCTAACACTAACCCCCGAAGATCCACTTACAGTTCTGAAGTCCCGACATCCATGCGGAGAAGTCTTCATCCAGGCAGCGATGTCTTCATCCATCCAGGCGGCAGAAGTCTTCATCCACGCGGCGATGTCTTCATCCATCCAAGCAGTGAAGTCTTCATCCAAGCAGCATCTTCTATCTTCATCCCTGCAGCGCGGAGCGGTTCCATCCTGAAGCCATCCGACGCGGAGCTCCTCTTCTTATGGTTGCCGCAGTAAACTGAAGTTTCAATGGGAGGGACGCAATTCAAGATGGCGTCCCTTGCATTCCTATTGGCTGATTTGAGTGTTAAATTCAAATCAGCCAATAGGAGGCGATCTTCTGAAATCCTATTGGCTGTTCAAATCAGCCAATAGGATGAGAGCTACTGAAATTCTATTGGCTGTTTTGTAGAGCACCAACAGATTTCACAGCGCTATAAACATAGGTGGTATAAAAGGTAACATTTATAGGGATCAGATGGGTAGAGGGTCCTGCCGAGAGTTGCATTGTTGTAGTCGGCTCTTATGAAGGTGACCTTAAAAAAGTTGGGCTCTTAGGCTGACATGCTAAGGGGGTTTAATGGGATAGCAATGGAGAAGAGTAACTGGGATTAAGAAAGGTTAGTGTAGTTTGTATGCATCCCTGAACAGTAGAGTCTTTAGGGAGCGCTTGAAGCTTTCAAAACTAGGGGAGAGACTTGTGGAGCGAGGCAGAGAGTTACATAACATGGGAGCCAGTCTGGAGAAGTCCTGTAAATATGAATGTGAGGATGTAACAAGAGAGGAGGAGAGTAGGAGTTTGAAAGCAGAGCAAAGGGAACAGGAGAGAGAGTACCTGGAGACAAGGTCTGAGATGTAGGGGGGAGCAGTGCAGTTGAGGGCTTTGTATGTCAGAGTGAGAATTGTGTGTTTTATTCTGGAGACAAGAAGAAGCCAGTGCAGGTATTGGCAGAGAGGTGCAGCAAATGAAGAGCGACGAGTAAGGAAGATGAGCCTGGTAGAGGCATTAATTATGTATTGTAAAGAAGTTAGGGGCAGCAAGGGAGATCAGAGAGGATGGAGTTGCAGTAGTCAAAACTGAAAAGGATGAGAGAGCGAATTAAAATCTTAGATGTTTCTAGTGTAAGGAAATATCTAATTTTAGAGATGTTTTTAATTTGGAAGCGGCAGGCTTTAGCCAAGGCCTGAATGTGAGGATTGAAATAAAGTTCTGAGTCAAATGTGACCCCAAGACATCAGGCATGCAAGGTAGGGTTAATGGTGAAGTTGTCGACAGTTTTTTTTTTTTTTTTTTTGAGCAAAAACATATATATAATATTCAGGTTAATATAGTACATCATAAACATTACCAATTAAAAACCAAAAGAAAAAGAAAAAAAAAAAAATCTAATCATCTTGAATCCTATGTGAGAAACGGTGAATGACGTGCTTATAAAAACTAAAAACAAGAAAAACCCTTTATCTTTGAACACATATGACTGTATATTAAAATATGAATAAACATTTATAATTAAAAAGATTACCTTCTTTCTTAAACTAAGGGTAGTGCAAAACAGTGAATATACACAAATCCGTGGACTGTAAGATACGATCAGGATGAACCCAACCAGTGAGTCAATACTATCTGTGACTTAATTAAAAGAACAATAAAGAAGAAAAAAATCTCTTACAGCTATCTATTAATGAGAACATTCAAATTTACCTAAAATCATAAAGTATAATCAAATGGCACTGAGTAAGATCATCATACTTTCTTCGACTCAATTCTTTTCTCGCCTTCATTCCCCACATTATGTGAGCACAACCCAATGTACAATAAGACCTGCCTCCCTTATTTTGTATACGGAACCAGGTAAACATTGTGACCTAACCACCCAAACCGTAAAATAACAAAAACAAAAAAAACACCCAAACAAAACAAAACAAAACAAAAAAAAACTAAAAAAAAAAAAAAAAAAAAAAAAAGAAAAAAAAAAAAGGGAAAAGGAAAAAACCCTCCTCTCCTCTCGTCCCCCCACCCCCACCTCTCCCCCAAACACTCACTCCCTGTCTGTTGCCCATTCACCAGGGAAATGCCCTGCCAAAATGTTCAACTGTAGATATTCTGAGTTAATGATTGGTTTAATTAGTTTTTTTTGATGCATTAGGGGCAAAGATCTTACAAATATCTCCCATTTCTTAAGAAACACTGCTAGGTGTTTATCTTGTGGGTAGGGTATGTTAGTCTGTTCTATTATGAACTGATCAGTCAAGGCCCTTTTAAATTGTACCATCGTAGGTAGAGCAGATGCTTTCCATGCCTTAAAAATAAGGTTCCGCGCAGTCAATATAATGGTATTTATCAAGTTATAATTCTTAATTGTGTGCTGATATTTCACCAAGAAAAAGATCTCAATCGGAGATATTTTATAGTCCATCTTAAGAACAGCCGTCATCCAATATATGATTTTCCCCCAGTATTGGCGTGCCTTTGGGCAGCTCCATAAACAGTGGAATAAATCAGCGCCTGTAGTTGAGCATCTAGGGCATGAAGCCTTTGTTTTATACCATTTGGCTAAAACAGCAGGCGTAAGATATCTCTGTAGCCCGACTTTTATCTGTGACTCTCTCCAAGATGTCGGAACCCAGGACTGTTGCGTTACTTTAAAACTCTCTATAATAGTCTGCTCATCTATATCCGGAAATAAATTTGCCCATTTAACGACCATCTCGTCTACTTGTGCTTTGGATGTTTTCTGATTTACTAGTAAGTATAAAGGGGAGATTGCGTAAATTCCTGCTGCGCACATTGCAATCCTAGTCTGCAGCTCACCCAAAGACCAGTCGTTCCCATATTTCGTGAGCATCTCTTGGAGAAAGTGTCTAACTTGCAGGTAGGCATAGAAATCACGTGTCCCTATATCAAACCGAGATACAATTTCTTGGAATAATACTGTATGTCCTCCCGCGTCTCGCAACTGACATAGAGTTTGGAGACCTTTAGATTCCCAAACTGAGAATACCCGGTTCGAGAGGCCAGGACTAAATTCTGGGTTACCCACTATAGGTAGATATTGTGAAACATACGGCGAATTCCCCGTTTCTATACATAAACTTTGCCATGCGATAATGACATTCTTCAGAGTATTCAAATAGAATACATTAGATGGAATGGAGGTAAGTGGACAGTGCAAAAGAGCTTTCAAATTGAATGGTGCCACAAGCTGTGATTCCCAGGTGAGAGACGTAATTTGCTCCTTCCCAGTTAGCCAATCAAGTGCAAATCTGGCTATTATAACCTGATTATATGTCTGAATGTCAGGGAGTGCCAGACCTGCTGATGTCTTAGAATTCATAAGCCTGTATGAGGCAATCCGCGGTCTTTTGCCATTCCATAGGAATTTGGAACAGGCCTTATTGTAGATAGTAATATCTTTCTTATGTAGAAACCATGGGATATTTTGCATAATATAGAGGAGCTTTGGGAAGATGACTGCTTTAATCAAAGTCACCCGAGCCGATAATGAAATAGGTAGCCTGGTCCATTCATCCAGCTTACTCTTGCAAGAGTCCATTACTGTCCTGTAGTTTAAACCATACCAATCCTCCGGGTTTCTAGATAATTGTAAGCCCAGGTATGTAATCTGAAGGACCTCCCTATAAGGGTGGTTCACCTGTAGTGCCGGATTTTTATCTATCCACATGAGTTCAGATTTAGATGTATTAAACCCTGAGATCTCTCCGAACTCTTGAGTGATACTCTGTAAGATAGGTAATGACACTTCAAGGTTAGATAAAAATAGAAGAAGATCATCCGCATAGAGAAGAAGAATCAGCTTCTCACCCGCTAGTGAGATCCCCTCAAGTTCATGCCGTAAATGAATAGCCAGGGGTTCTATACTAAGATTAAACAGGAAGGGAGATAGTGGGCAGCCCTGTCTAGTCCCTCTGAACAGATTAAAACGCTGAGTAGAGGTGTTATTGATAATTACAGCAGAGGAGGGGTTGCTATAAATTAAACGAATATAATTGTTGAAAGAACCCGAGAACCCGAATTCGTCTAGCGTGGAAAACAAGTGATCCCAACTGACCCTATCGAAAGCCTTTTCCGCATCAACTGTCAAAATAGCCTTATTTATGTTACCATGAGATTCCTTAGTTATATATATGTTCCACAAAGATTCAATCAGAATTAGCAATTTCCTTATATTCTTTGTCGGCTTACGTCCATGCATGAAACCGGATTGGTTCTCGTGGATTAGGTCGCCCATGTACGGTTTTAATCGAAGGGCTATGATAGACGCGAGCAGCTTATAGTCAGTGTTTAAAACCGAGATAGGCCTGAAAGAACTTGGTAGTTCAGGATCTTTCCCCTTTTTTAGGATCAGCGAGATATTTGCAGACGTAAAGGATGCAGAACAGCTCGTATTCTCGGAAAAATAAAAATTAAACAGCTTGACTAGGATAGGTAACACCTGGGGTTGGAGGATCTTGTAATACTCTATAGGGAGAGCATCTGGACCAGCTGCTTTATTGGGCTTCGCGTTTTTAATTGCCCAAATTATTTCCTCTTCCGTAATAGGGGCATTGATAGCCTCTCTGGCTTCTGTAGATATGCGAGGAACTTTAATCTTTCCCCAGAATGACTCCTTTTTATGTAGTTCGATAGGCTCTTGGGTATATAAATCCTGGAAGAAGTAAAAAAAAACTTTTTCTATGTCAGAATGGTTTGTATGTCTAGAGGTTCCTTGTTTAATAGCGGTAATTGTGTATCTAGGTGAAGATTTAACTAGCCTTGCTAGAAACTTCGCTGATCTACCCGTAAACCCTCCATACCTAGCTTTCATTTTAAGTTCTTCCTGGGCACTGATCTGTTTCAAGAATGAGTCCCGGAGCGTCTTCGCTGTGACATAGGCATCCCAACAGTCTCTCGTTCGTCTAATGAGATACGTTCCATATGTATTCTTAACACGGTTAGCTAATTGTCTGGCCCCTGAACTACTGTTTTTTGACAGGTGAAATGTATAAGACTTAATCTCTCTGCGTAGAACGGCTTTAGAAGCCTCCCAAAATGTCTCGATTTTGTTTATATAATTATGATTATTATTGAGATATTCGACCCACTTCAATCGAAGATGGTTCTGGAATTTAATATTATTGCTCAGATATCTAGGGAAGGAGATATAATTCTTACCAGGCTGCCTACTTGCGGCACTAAGTCCCAATACAATCACAGCGTGGTCCGAAATAGTTATGTCTTCAATTCTGGTGGTCCAGTTCTGAGCTAGCATGGTTTCTGAAACCAGAAAATAGTCGAGACGAGAGAAAGATCGTTGAGCATGCGAAATACACGTGTAAGAGCGAACATCGGGGTTCTGAACTCGCCATAAGTCAACCACCCCCAGGTGGGAACATACTCTCTGAAAAATCCTCAATTTTCCACCTCTACTGTTTCGCATCCTATTGTTAGAGTTATCCAAGACGGGGTCCGCTAATAGGTTAAGATCGCCTGCAATAATTAAGTTTGATCCTATGTAACTATGTAATTTTATGAGTAGGGCGGACCAAAAATTATGGTGAACTTGGTTAGGACCATATATGTTACAGATTGTATATCTAACGCCTTTAATTTCCAACTCCAATATTAAAAATCTCCCTTCAGCATCGGGCTCAGCCTTACTTATCCTATATTCTAGCTTACGGTTCAACAATATTGCCACCCCCCTCTTCCTAGAGGTAAATGGAGCCGCCACAACTTCCCCCACCCACTTAGATTTAAGTTTGGGTATTTCACTAGCGTTAAGATGTAATTCTTGTAAAAGAACTATGTCAGGATTGAATTTGCCCAAGTGTTTTATTACAGCTTTTCTTTTAATGGGTGAATTAATGCCCCCTATATTCCAGGATAAAAGATTAAGATTATACATCACCAGAGCTAATCATCGTGCTGATCCAGTGTATGGCAAGAAGTCAAAGATCTCACTGTGTTTTACCCTAGGGGTGCAACAAAGACCCGTCTCCACTATACACCGTAATAGGGAATCGAGAGGGAGAAGAAAGGTGTGAAAGGGCAAAAGAAGGAGCGAGGAGAGAGAGCAAGAGAGGAGGAGGAAAAAAAAAAAACAAAAAAAAACAAACACAGGAGACACGACCCAAACCCACATAAACCCCAACAAAACATAAGAACACCATTTCTATAACTAAAACTATCATAATCCTAGGATTGGAGCCCATTGTACTCACTTCTACATCTCTAAGTGACATAGTATTCTCAGTCTGTGATCTAAGAACCGCATCCTGATATATTGAATACCTACTCATGGAACCCCTGCCTCCCTACAGAAAGTCTCGGCCTCCATAACATTGTTAAGTGTGTGTGTATTTCCATCTTTCTGCACTATTAACTTTGCTGGGTAAATCAACCTGATGTTGTAATTCTCTTTCTGTAGCCTCCCATAAAAAAAGGACATATCTCTCCTCTTAGTTAGTGTTTCTGAAGAGAAGTCCTGGAACAGCAGTAATTTATGAGAGCCTAAGGAGAGAGAGTTACATTGTCTGTAGTGTTTAAGGTATAATAATTTGTCCTGGAAGTTGACAAATTTAAAAATTACTGGCCTAGGCCTCAAGGCCTCATTCTGTTCTCGTCGTTGGCCTATCCTGTGAGCCCTTTCAACCAAAAAGGGAGCAGCAGGAGCTGGGATCTGCAGAGCCTGTGGTAATGTGATGGTAACAAAATTCATTAGATCTTGATATTCAGACGACTCTGGCAAACCGATTACTTTAAGATTATTACGCCTTGATCGGTCCTCAAGGTCTTCAACCTTAGCTTGGAGTGATGTGATAGTTTTGCTATGAGTATTTATTACAGGATCAATAATATTGAATCTATCTTCCAGGTCTGAGATCCGATTCTCAATTTCATCTAGTCTAGATGAAAACTGCCTAACCTCCGAAGTGAGGTTTCATATCTCATTTCTAATCTCTTGTTTAATCATATCAAATTGGGGTGCCAGCATTTTGGCTACTTCAGCTGCAAATTCTATCAGATTGCTGGGAGAAGGATTGGAACCACTTTTTTCCAAAGGGGAGACAGTGCCAGAATCCAAGTTCCTGCTGCTCCCCTTTTTTTCTCGAGATTTAGGAAGCATATTGGAGGGAGAGCTCCTTTGCTGCATATATTTATCCATGAACAAGATCTAGCTAGTATTTATCTGTGTAGTACTAGGTATTATCTAGAATACTTTATAGTACTCTCTAATATCCTATCTAGTGATACGAAACTTTTACCTAGATTAATGTGCGTGGCTGAATATCAGTGCAAATACTCAGCTTCCTAGGCATAGAACAATGCCGTAAGGGTTACCCAGGGTAGCTTGTGTATAAGCAACTTGACTAGTATATGGTTCTAGGGTTACTCCTGTGAATACAATTCAGTGTCCTGTTATTTAACTCAATCGATTCAGCAAGAGCAGGCCTTAAGAGGACTTAGTGTTTTTTACCACAGCAAATTTAAGATAGACCAAATCTATATTATATGCCTCAAGTGTACATCTCATAGCCTTAACAAGCTCTTCTAGGTGATAATTTATTAAGAAAGGAGTTTCTAACTGTTGTAGCCACTATATTTTAATGTATATTGACCTTCTGTAACCACCTTTCCATGCAGATATTATATCACAACATCTTACAAGCACAGATACAATAGCTTAGAGCAGGAGAGGATTTTCTACTAATGCAGGGTATACATAGAAACTGACTCCCTTACATTAAAGCTCAGCATTCGGTTTGTTTAACTCAACCTCACACGTTTTGAACTGTAGCGACACAGAACCAGAGAAAAATCTTATGCTGTTTCAAAATATACATAGGTGAGCTAACAGCACAAAGGAGGATAATAGCTCTTTCATAATACCTCACCCTACATCTAAGCATTAAACTTAATTATAGCAATGTCTTTGCAGCCAGTTCATACAGTTTATCCAGGCAACCTGAGCTATCAGTCCACTTTGTGGGTATAGCAGAAAGGCTTCAATGCGCTGCATACATAAGGGGAGCTTTGAAGCGCATAGGCAAAATGTGTCAATATGTTCAGAGAGCTCAAAAAAGTTTTTACGTACCCAGTCCGGCAAAAATTCAAAGATCAGGATACGCTACCTTGCCGCCAATATCCAGAGACTTAACATGAGCACCTTGCCTTTGCTCACTTTACCCAGGTTGAAGTGTTCCGTGTTCGAGGAGACCTTCTACTGTATCCTAAGCAGAGGAACTGTTGTATGGCAGTACCGCACGCCCGCGGTGCAGAGAGCAGCCAACAGAACATTCACACCAAACACTCCTTCTCTGCTAGAGTGCACGCCGTCGGTGGGGGGAGGGTCTGAGCACACAGCAACCAGGAGCGATGTGCAGTGTCGGCCCCGATGACTCACTCTGTAGAGGGCGGGATTGCTTTCACTGTTAGCCCATCCAGGGGGCCCAGACTTCCTTGTGACCCACTCAGCACCGCCACTGCTCCGCTCTCAACTCGGGAGAGGGACACCTCCTCTACCAGTGTTAGGATCTCCAGGGATGGTAGCGCTGCCTGAGCACTTAGATGTCCCATTCAGTTATCACCCAGGGATGAAGGGGTCGCCGCCAGGTATACAGCACACTCAACCAGGTAAGTGTCAGAGTCACCACTCTGTATCCTGAATACCAATGTGTGAACGGCTTTATTCAAAATAACACCTCTTGTATAGATAAGCCCAGAGCCTCTCTTTTTTTTTTTTTTTTTTAAGTGCAACTCAATTGCCAGGGACAGTACATAGAGACTCTGACAGTCCTTGATATAACGGTTTAAACGTGGCAAAGGGCTTGACTGAAATAGTTCTGGTCCAATGCTCAGGGACTCCTGTAGAAAATGGTGTGCACCAGCCACCGTGCACTTTTAGGCTGCAATTTTGACTTCCCATGCTGGACCGGAATCCATGTTCCCAAGCCTGGATGTGGCCAAGGGAAACAAATGCATATGTTGGTGTTAGATTTAGGCCTCTCTCAGAGGCACGGAGCGTCCTCAGCACCTGCAGCTACCTGCAGCTACCTGCATGCCCCGCCTCCAACAGGAAGTCCAGTTGTCGACAGTTATGAGATGCAGGGTGGAAAATTTGGAAAAAGGGGGAAAAATAAGGAGCTCAGTTTTGGAGAGATTAACCTTAAGGTAGTGAGAGGACATCCAGGATGAGATGTGAGAAAGACAGTTAGTTTCACGAGTTAGCAAGGAAGGGCATAGGTCTGGTGCAGAGAGGTAGATTTGGGTGTAATCGGCATACATATGATATTGAAACCCAAGGGACTAGGTTAAGGAACCTAATGATGACGTGTAGATTGAGAAGAGGAGGGGACCAAGGACAGTGCCTTGCTGTACCCCAACAGAAAGTGGTAATTGGGCAGAGGAAGCCCCAGAGAAGGCTACACTGAAGGTACGGCTAGACATGTAGGATGAGAACCACGAGAGGGCTGTGTCCCAAATGCCAAAGGATTGGAGGGTTTGGAGCAAAATAGGGTGGTCAACAGTATCAAAGGCTGCAGACAGATTAAGGAGGATAAGCAGAGAGAAGTGGCATTTGGATTTTGCTGTAAGTAGATCATTGGTAAACTTAATGATTGATGTCTCTGTGAAGTGATGGGAGCAAAATCCAGATTGCAATGGGTCAAGGAGGGAGTTTAATGAAAATAAATGGTATAGGCATGCATATACTAGCTTTTCAAGAAGCTTTGAAGCAAGAGGGAGTAGGGAAATAGGGCGGTAGATGGATGGGGAGGTTGGATCGAAAGAAGGTTTTATAAGGATAGGTGTGACCAGTGCATGTTTTAGAGATGAGGTTGGTTGGCTGACATTTAACGAAAGATCCCAGAGTGGTGGACCATCACAGTATAATTGGGACTATATCCTTTTGTGCACTTTACCACACATTTGAATTGTGGTTTAAGACATTACTATGTTAGCCCCGGTAGTGAGAATATCTATTTTATTAAGTTTCCTGTACAATATGCATTGGCAATCATTATAAATATGTAAACATTGAAGTAGATCAGTTCCTTAAATTTCACAATCTACATAAGAAAGCAAACATATTTTTGTTCCTTTCCAATCAATCAAAAATCCTTTATGAAGCTCATTGAATTGTTTTTTGTGTTTTGTTTTTAATTCTAACACACTCCTATTTGTTTGAAAAATTTAAATAGTTGAAAACACATTTTTTTCCTATTTATTTTAATAGCATTTTACACTTTTTGTCAATGGTAAAACTCTTGCATGCGCTAAGCTCACATGTTAACAAACCAGACTTGTGTGTCCGGAGCAGGGCAAATGCCCCCACCTTGGAATTTAGAATTTAGTTCCCTATATTTGAGCATCAGCAATCACCTGAGTCAGTATTTTAATGCCATAGAGACACAATATTTAATATAATAAACAGAAGAATAAGCAACTTTCCCTCCATACGAGTTTTAGTAGCATTCAGGAAGCCAAATTATTTTTATTTTTTTGTTAAAAACAAAGTTCATATCACACTTTTTCACTATGATAAATTGAACACTAATTAAATAAAATAATTCAGATGTTCCATTACAATTTCAGTGAAGCGTTTGGAGGTTTAAAGTGAGGGTAAACTTTTACTAATCAAATAGATATATGTAATCTTTGATTCTAAAAACATGTATGTGTACCGTTTTTTTTTATCTATCCGTGAAAAGGGTTAAATCCGTGTCTGCAGTAATGCTTCTATGACAATGTTTTGCCAGCCCACTTGGATGAACTCTTTTTTTGAATGACAATTCCAATGAACATCCAATCAGTGTATGTGTCATATGACACTCTTGATGTCAATCCCTTTAAAAGACCTTAGGATGCCTATGTAGAGAGTGGGTGGGACTGCTCTCTATTTCACAGCCAAAAGAGAAATGAAAGGGGGCGGAAAAACCGAAGATACCAAGTAGGATTATAAATCTTTTATTATAATATATATATACACTTTTAAAAAAAAATGATGCGGTTTTGCTTGTACACATATATTTTTCATTGCAACATTCCTAAAGTCTGAAATTTACCATCACTTTAAACATGTTAGTTATAAAATTAATTAAAATAAAATTATTAATTGTGCATGTCATGCATTGATATTCAGACAGATTACGTGTTTTGCGTGGTATAGGGAAATTAACGACCGCCACAAAAGTGGCGATATTTTACCTCCCTATAGTGCTGCTATTACAGGTTTACAAAAACCAGGCTTGTGCGGGCGATATGGTGGCGTTGAGCTCCATACCGCACCAAAAACAAGCGCTGCTTTGACGTGCTCGTGCATGATTTCCCCATAGACATCAATGGGAAGAGCCGGCAAAAAAAAAAGCCTAACACCTGCGATCGCGGAAAAAAAACTCTGTAATGCAGCCCCATTCATGTCTATGAGAAAATAAAAAGTTATGTTTAAACCTAACACCCTAACATAAACCCCTAGTCTAAACACCCCTAATCTGCCGCCCCTGACATCACCGCCACCTACATACAGTTATTAACCCCTAATCTGCCGCCCCCAACATCGCCACCACCTAAATAATGTTATTAACCCTTAATCTGCTGCCCTTAACATCGTCGCCACCTACATACAGTTATTAACCGCTAATCTGCTGCCCCTAACATCGCCGCCACCTAAATACACTTATTAACCCCTAATCTGCCGCCCTTAACATTGCCGAAACCTACATTACACTTAATAACCCCTAATCTGCTGCCCCCAACATCGCCACCCCTACCTACACTTATTAACCCCTAATCTGCCGCCCCCAATATCGCCGCCACCTAAATAATGTTATTAACCCTTAATCTGCCGCCCTTAACATCGCCGCCACCTACATACAGTTATTAACCCCTAATCTGCTGCCCCCAACATCGCCGCCCCTACCTACACTTATTAACCCCTAATCTGCCGCTCCCAATGTCGCCGCCACTATACTAAATTTATTAACCCCTAAACCTCTGGCCTCCAACATCACTAACACTAAATAAATATATTAACCCCTAAACCTAACCCTAACGTAACCCTAACCCTAAGCATAACCCTAACACCCCCTAACTTAAATATAATTAAAATAAAGCTAAATAAACCTTACAATTATTACCTAAATAATTCCAATTTAAAAATAAATACAAACCTGTAAAATAAAACCTAAGATAGCTACAATATAACTAAAGCCCGCCCTGGAGAAATGCCTATTTTGTAAGGGCATTTGACCCCAGAGCAGGGCGAGTTGGGAACCAATAGAGATGTTGGGGGGGGTGGGTCCTCAGGGGAGTCCTTAAGGACGGTGAGCAGGAAGTGCCCTCATTCTTCTATCCGGACCTGACGGTGAAAGAAGCTCTGTTTCTTTCACCTCGTCAAGCCAGGAGAGAACGTGAGGGGGCTCCCTGCTCACATGTCGGCGGTACAGGACTTGATCACGGCTGCTGCAGCTGCTGCCAGGGAGAGAGGCCCTCAGTGGCTGCTGGAGCAGCTGCAGGCAGCCGGTGTCTTACCTGGGATCGGAGCGGTTCCGGCGAGGTCCCCTGGGACGGATTCCTCAGCAAGGGCTAGGCTGGTGCGGCGGTCGCAGCCGCCAGAGCGCCTCAGCCCCACGGTACCACCAAGAAGAGGAAGATCAGCGGTGCGTGTAGGAGGCAGCGGCGGAAGGGCCAGAGGACGGCCGGCTGGGAGGAGGTGCGGCCCACAACGCGGATCGCAGCAGGAGATAGTGGTGGCGGAGGTCCACGTGGGAGGCGAGCCCAGGAGTCTGGCAGTCGGCCTTGAAGAGGATGCGCAGGTCGCCGCACAGGAGGTGCTTACAGGTAAGCCGCTGGGCTATCGAAGAGAGCGGGGCTGCGTGGTGGCAGGCTGGAAGGAAGACCGCGCGCAGCAAGGGTGGAGATCAGCATTTAGGCGGGAACAGGGATGCCGGGGTTTGACGGCATGGGGGGTAGGACCTGGATAGAGGGGCCAGTGTCTTTTTTCTGGGTACTTACAGGGGGGCCCATATGAGGCCGCGGGGCAGATGAGGTGCTTGTGGGGGGGAGGGGGACACCCACATGGGGATAGCTCGGGTCGGCGGCACATATGAGGCCAGCCTGGGAGGGTTAATGCAGCGCTGGAGGCACGGGTGGGCCGAGTTTGGAGGCCAGGCGGGGTTATTATGGCGCGAGAGCGGCACAGATGAGGCCTGACAGGGAGAGCGGTATGACAAGGCCAGATTGCCATCAAATAAAGATTCCCCCGTACACATGCCCACACCCCTGCACTATGTTCCCTAATTCTAGTCAATATATTTGGATGATTTATAGGCAGGTCGGAGCGCATTAATCAGCTTTAGCAATTTTCCGGAGAGGCATATCCACCTGGGGTTGGCTACTTAGGGGCTGCAGGTTGCAAGCGGGGCATTAGCTGCAAGGGGCTAGGGAAAGGGGGGGTAGTGGAGTTCGGATGAGGGTAGGACAGACTGCATGAGATGAGCGGGGTGGGGGCACCAGGGCCCTTGGGAGCAGCGATGGCAACAACTGTGTGGTGCGCATGGTGAATGATTAGGTAAGGTGGGGGAGGCCCAGGAGCAGCAGGGGAGGGGGGTTGTGGACGCCACGTAGGGGGCCGGCAGTGTTGGGTTGAGCACCCCCCCCCCTTTCCCCTTCCCCCCCCTTCCCTAAAACCCCCGCCCCCCCATTCCCCTCCCCTGGTGTCAGGGTTCTGGGTGACGTCTGCCTCAGATTGTTGATCTTCCTTCTCTCTTTTGTTGTGATAGTTCCAGCGGCTTCCACCCCACTTGCTGTGCAGAGACAGGAGCTCGTCAGGATTCGGGACAGGGACGGGGATTCCCTCATAATTGAGGACATCCCTAGTGATTTCGATGGGGATGAGCACCGGGAGGCAGACACACGGGAGCAGCATGCAGCTGGCCAGGTGGGGGAGCTTGATGCCTTGGCGCAGCTTTTAGCTTCTGTTTCTCCTCTGAGGAGCGGAGGGCATGGGGAAATGGGGGGGCAGTACTGCCAGGGGGGGGGTTGGGTAGGGAGCGGGGGGGGACTGGTGTTAATACTTTGGATGTCCAATTGCAGGTGGAGACGGCGCAAAGGAGGGATCGGTCCCGCAGTGGACGGCGGGAACCGATGCGGAGGCGGGGATGGTCCCGCTCACCCCCCAGGAGCAGAACTGAGGGTGAGAGAAGGTTGTCACCCACGTGGGCACGTCTGGACCGGAGGCCCGAAGGCAGGAGCGGGGACAGGCATCGCGATTCCAGGATTAGAAGACGGACGCCTGAGAGGCGACGTGTATCGCCGAGAAGTGTCGACAGGAGACAGAGCAGAGCTGAGGCTTCAAGGGACACGGGAGCTGAGACGGCGCAAAGGACGGACACGGGGGTGCCAAGAGGTACCATTCCAGTTATTATTGCACCACAGGGGACTGAGAATGTGTCACAGTGTGAGTTGTTGAGAGGTTTGAAAGATTTGTTTGCGAAGGTGGAAGGCCAGGGGGGCCCTGCTGGCGCGTGGAGCGGGAATGGCGCAGGGGCGGTTTCTGCGCCCGTAGCCGTGGTTGCCACGGCTGGCCAGAATGAGACTACGGTGGGGGCCGGGCAAGGGCCAAGTGCTGCTGGTGCCGCGAGCGTTCAGGTGCCGTCCGGGGGTTCTGAGGTCGTATCCTTCAAGGTATCGGACGAGGCGTTGCGTAGGCCATGTTTATGTTCCATCGGCCCCCTGGGGTTGCACTTGGAGTCGGAGGTAAGGGACAAAATATGGAAAAGGGAATTCCTTGAATTGTTCTCCCTCTTGCCCATTGATCAGTTTGTTGAACTGAAGGAGGACCCTAAAGGGGAGCAGGGAAAGAAGGAGGAGGAGGAACGTAAGAAAAGGTATCGGAAAATTCCGAAAACCTTTTCCAATTGGTCCAGGGCATTTAGTATCTTTGCAAGCGTGATGGCGCAAAGATTCCCAGAACAAGGCTCCGCCTTGTTTTGTTATTACGATGAGATATCGGCGGCGCATCGTACGTACGGGGGGATGGGCTGGTGGAGGTACGACGAGCAATTCAGGCAGCGAATCGCCGTCCGACCGGACATGCGGTGGGACGATCGGGACATGGGGATATGGCTCGAGATAATGACGCCTTTGAGAGGATCACAGTCCTTTCGGGCTGGAGGGGGAGGGGGGGCCATTCCACGGCATCTGGGAGCGGGGCGGCAGCGGCCCTTAGAAAGGGCCTCTGCTTCCAGTTTAACGATGGCCAGTGTCGCTTCGGAACAGCGTGCAAGTATAAGCACGAGTGCTCGGGATGTGCTTTAAAAAGTGCTTTATAAAAGGGTAAAATTGGGGTCAGAACCGGAGAGGTGGTTGTACAGATCCAGGACGCCGGTGGACATCAGAAAGATGGTCCCGTGGCTAGAACAGTACGCTAAAGTTCGGGGTAAGCGGGGGGATGCCGAGCTGCTCCTAACGGGCTTTAGCTCGGGTTTTTACATCCCCTTTCAGGAGCGGGAAGGAAATGAAGGGGCGGGGAATTTGAGATCGGCAAGGGAATTCCCGGAAATCATTTGGGAGAAATTGAACAAAGAGGTGAGGTTGGGGCGGATGGCTGGCCCCTTTGCAGCCCCTCCTTTGCGTAACCTAAGGCTGTCCCCGCTGGGGGTGGTGCCAAAAAAGGCACATGGGCAGTACCGCATGATACATCACCTGTCGTATCCGAAGGGCTCTTCGGTTAACGATGGGATTGACCCGGAGGTAACGGCAGTCCGGTACGCGTCATTTGATGACGCAATAGCCTTGGTGCGGAGGGCGGGGGTGGGTGCCCTCCTGGCAAAAGTAGACGTCGAAGCCGCCTTTCGTCTGCTGCCGGTCCACTCGGCTTGTCACCACCTGTTGGGGTGTTCTTTCGAGGGGCAGTTTTTCGTTGATATGTGCTTGCCGATGGGCTGTTCCATCTCGTGCTCCTACTTTGAGAAATTCAGCTCATTTGTGTAGTGGGTGGTTCGGCAAGTCACGGGCTTACAGTCGATTGTCCATTATTTGGACGACTTCTTGTTCGTCGGGCCGGCGGGCAGATCGGATTGCCGGGCATTGATGGATGCATTCTTGGCAGTGGCCAGGGAATTCGGGATTCCGGTGGCTCCTGATAAGTCGGAGGGACCATGTGTGGCCTTAAGCTTCTTGGGGATTTGCATCAATTCGGAAGCCATGGAATGCAGCCTGCCGGAGGACAAGGTGTCCGACCTTTGCAGAGTTTTGCAGCTCTCCCTGGGGCGTCAGAAATTGACGCTCAGGGAGATGCAATCTTTGTTGGGCAAGCTAAACTTCGCTTGCCGGATCATCCCGGTTGGGAGGGTTTTTTGCCGTAGGCTTTCATTGGCGACGGTCGGTGTGAAAGAGCATTTCCACCACATTCGTGTGACGAAGAACTTGAAGGCGGATATGTTCTTGTGGTTGAGTTTCCTCGGGGACTTCAACGGGCGGTCCCTGATACAGAGAGACGGTTGGACCGACCCCGACGTGCATTTGTTTACGGATGCATCGGGGGCAAACGGTTTCGGAGCCTATTTGGGTGGCAAATGGTGCGCCTGCCCGTGGCCGAAAGAATGGGCGGCATCTGGTTTGACCAAGAACTTGGTATTCTTGGAATTGTTTCCGTTGTGGGTCTCCCTGATTATTTGGCCGGAATTAATGAGTGATAGGAAAGTGCTTTTCCATTCAGATAACATGGGAGTAGTGGCAGCGGTAAATTCTTTGACAGCATCTTCACCTCCGGTGGTGGTCCTCCTCCGTCTGTTTGTGTTGGAGTGCCTGAGATGTAATGTTCTGTTCAGGGCTGTGCATGTGCCTGGTAAGACCAATGAAATAGCTGACTCGCTTTCCCGTTTCCAGTGGGACAGGTTCCGGGAGCTAGCTCCGTTGGCAGAGGACATGGGATATCAGTGCCCGGGGGATGTGTGGAAGGTGGACTTCGGGGATTGATGAGGTTGGTTCGGGGGGGCCTTAGCCGAATCCACGTGGAAAGCATACTCGCAGGTATGGAGAGAATGGTGTGATGTAGTGAAGCGATTTGGGGGGGCCATGACGGCCCAAAGCTGGTTAGCAGTTCTACTGGCGTGGATGGAACAGTGGAGTAGACAAGGAGTGTCAAGGGCTATGGTGCGACGGAGGTTGGCCGCGCTGGCATTCCTATGCCAGTGCATGGGGTGGGAAGACGTCACTAAGGCGTTCGTGGTACGAATGGCGGCCAAGGGGTTATGTAGGGGTAGCAGGACAGGGGACTCAAGGAGGCCAGTAGTCTTTGCGTTATTGCAAAAAGTGGTGGGGGCCTTGGACACGATATGCCTGGATGGATACGAGTTGGCACTTTTTAGAGCGGCTTATGTGTTGGCCTTTTTCGCAGCATTCCGGGTGTCGGAAATAGTAGGGGCTTCAAAAAGGGACGGGGGAGGTATTCAACGGAGCGATGTTTGGGTTCAGGGACACAACCTGTCTATATGGTTGCGTCGATCAAAAACGGATCAAACGGGTCGGGGAAGAGCGATTATGCTTCAAAAAATTGGGGGGGCCTGCTGCCCAGTGGGGACCGTATCGGCCTTTTTAGCGGTGCGGGCGGACGTCCCCGGCCCTTTGCTGATTCATAGGAATGGGGAATCGTTGTCGCGGTTTCAGTTTATTTCGGTATTTAGGAAAGCGTTGGGTGCCTTGGGGCTCCCGCAGCTTGACTTCGGATCCCACTCGTTTCGAATCGGGGCCGCCACCGAGGCGAGAATGCTGGGTATGTCAGATACAAGGATCAGAGGGATTGGGAGGTGGGAATCTAATAGTTTTAGATCGTACATCCGTAGTGACTTGATAATGTAGTATGTCCTTTTTCCCATAGGATGGTGCGGCAAGGAATGTTGGATCATTGGCCATTCCTATATATACTGGGCCAGGAAAGCGGCTATGACAAGAGATGGGGGGAGCCAACTAGGCTTCGATGCGGAGACCTTGCGGATACGGTGGTTTGGGTACCGGGGAATGAGATGGGATCAGGTTATAGTTCGAATCGTTGAGTTTGCCAGGTTGTATGGCCCCCCGGGGATGGTGGTGTTGCATACAGGGGGCAACGATTTGGGCTTCATCTCTCAAAAGGAATTGATTGAGCGGGTCCGGAGGGACTTGCTACGTTTATGGGAGCTGTTTCCTGGGCTAAGGATAGTGTGGTCTGAGATTGTACCAAGATTGAGGTGGATAGCAGCATGGGATGTGAGGCGATTAGAGTTGTCTAGGAGGAAAGTTAATAGGATCCTGAGTAAATTTGTGGAGCGAAATGGTGGGGTGTCAGTACGACACGTTGAGTTCGAAGGAGGTTCTGGGGAATGTTTCTTTTTGAGAGATGGAGTCCATCTTAATGAGGTGGGGTTACACTTATTTAATTTTAATTTGAGAGAAGGGGTTGAAAAGGCCTTTGTGGGTGGTGGTGCCCGGCTATGAGCCGGTCTTGTGGCGGTGGGGCTTGCCTTCAGTAGTGGTGAACTTGCTGGGGTACCTCCTGCCAGGCAGGGGTGGTGTATTTCGGTTCCGGAGGGGACCGTGGAGTGGAGAGTCATTGGGTTACATGGCAAGCCCCGTGAGGGTTTTTTTATAGTTAAGTTATTTAGATAGTTTATGTGTTTTGTTTATCTACATGTTAAAAGATGGTTAATAAACAAGCTGCGGCCTTTTTTACCCCAACAAGTTGAGTTTGTGTCTTTATTTTAGGATAACGTAGTCCCTAAGTAAGGGGGTCAAGCCCGCCCTGGAGAAATGCCTATTTTGTAAGGGCATTTGACCCCAGAGCAGGGCGAGTTGGGAACCAATAGAGATGTTGGGGGGGGGGTGGGTCCTCAGGGGAGTCCTTAAGGACGGTGAGCAGGAAGTGCCCTCATTCTTCTATCCGGACCTGACGGTGAAAGAAGCTCCCTCCCTCCCTCCCTGGATTTACGGTACGGAGGCGAATTTTTTCATGTCGCAGCTTGGCGGTGGGGCTTGCCTTCAGTAGTGGTGAACTTGCTGGGGTACCTCCTGCCAGGCAGGGGTGGTGTATTTCGGTTCCGGAGGGGACCGTGGAGTGGAGAGTCATTGGGTTACATGGCAAGCCCCGTGAGGGGTTTTTTATAGTTAAGTTATTTAGATAGTTTATGTGTTTTGTTTATCTACATGTTAAAAGATGGTTAATAAACAAGCTGCGGCCTTTTTTACCCCAACAAGTTGAGTTTGTGTCTTTATTTTAGGATAACGTAGTCCCTAAGTAAGGGGGTCAAGCCCGCCCTGGAGAAATGCCTATTTTGTAAGGGCATTTGACCCCAGAGCAGGGCGAGTTGGGAACCAATAGAGATGTTGGGGGGGGGTGGGTCCTCAGGGGAGTCCTTAAGGACGGTGAGCAGGAAGTGCCCTCATTCTTCTATCCGGACCTGACGGTGAAAGAAGCTCCCTCCCTCCCTCCCTGGATTTACGGTACGGAGGCGAATTTTTTCATGTCGCAGCTTGGCGGTGGGGCTTGCCTTCAGTAGTGGTGAACTTGCTGGGGTACCTCCTGCCAGGCAGGGGTGGTGTATTTCGGTTCCGGAGGGGACCGTGGAGTGGAGAGTCATTGGGTTACATGGCAAGCCCCGTGAGGGGTTTTTTATAGTTAAGTTATTTAGATAGTTTATGTGTTTTGTTTATCTACATGTTAAAAGATGGTTAATAAACAAGCTGCGGCCTTTTTTACCCCAACAAGTTGAGTTTGTGTCTTTATTTTAGGATAACGTAGTCCCTAAGTAAGGGGGTCATAGTTATATTGTATCTATCTTAGGTTTTATTTTTATTTCACTGCTAAGTTTGCATTTATTTTAACTAGGTAGACTAGTTAGAAAATAGTCATTAACTATTTAACTATTTACTAGCGACCTAGTTAAAATAAACGCAAAGTTACCTGTAAAATAAAACCTAACCTGCCTTACACTAAAAACTAACATTACAATAAAATAAAATAAATTAAATTATTAAAATACAATTTATAAATCACTACCCCCCCCCCACGAAATTATATAAAATAAAAAACAAAATTATCAAAAAAACAACAACAAATTACTCCTAATCTAATAGCCCTATCAAAATAAAAAAGCCCCCCCCAAATAAAAAAAAACCCTAGTCTACAATAAACTACCAATGGCCCTTAAAAGAACCTTTAGCGGGCATTGCCCCAAAGATAACAGCTCTTTTACATAGCAATAAAAAATACAAACAACCCCATAACAGTAAAAACCACCACCCACCCAACCAAACCCCCCAAATCTAAATAACCTAAGCTAACCATTGCCCTGAAAAGGGCATTTGGATGGGCATTGCCCTTAAAAGGGCATTTAGCTCTTTTGCAATGCCCTGAATAGGGCAATCAGCTCTTTTAGGAATTGCCCAAACCCTAATCTAAAAAAAACACCCAAAAAACCCTTAAAAAAACCTAACACTAACCCCCGATGATCCACTTACAGTTATCGAAGTCCGGACATCCATCCTCATCCAGCCGGCGAAGTCCTTATCCAAGCAGCAAGAAGTCTTCATCCAGGAGGCCTCTTCGATCTTCATCCATCCGGCGAAGTCCTCATCCAAGCGGAAAGAAGTCTTCATCCAGACGGCATCTTCTATCTTCATCCATCCGGCGCAGAGCGGGTCCATCTTCAAGACATCTGGCGCGGAGCATCCTCTTCATACGGTTAACTGAAGGTTCCTTTTAAGCGACGTCATCAAAGATGGCGTCCCTTGAATTCCTATTGGATGAAAGATTTCTATCAGCCAATAAGATTTAAAGGTGAAAAATCCTTTTGGCTGATCCAACAGCCAATAGGATGAAAGCTCAATCCTATTGGCTAATTGCAACAGTCAATAGGATTTTTTCACCTTTAATTCCTATTGGCTAATAGAAATCTTTCAGCCAATAGGATGAGAGCTATGGAAATTCTATAGACTGATTTGAATAGCCAATAGAATTTCAGCAGAACTCATCCTATTGGCTGATTTAAATTTAAAAAATAAAATCAGCCAATACGAATGCAAAGGATGCCATTTTGATAAGGCTCCCTTGCATTGAAGATTCAGTATACAGTGGTGACTGTATGAAGAGGATGCTCCACGTTGGATGTCTTCAGGATGGACGCGCTCCGTGCCGCCGGAATTAAGATAAAAGATGCCACCTGGATGAAGATAGAAGACGCCGCCTGGATGGATGAAGACCTTGCCGTCTGGATGAAGACTTCTCGCCGCCTGGATGAGGATGAATGTCCAGACTTTAGAAACTGTAAGTGGATAATCGGGGGTTAGTGTTTGGTTTTTTTAAAACTTTTTTGGGTGGTTTTTTTTTAAGATTAGGGTTTGGGCTTTTCTTAAAAGAGCTGAATGCCCTTTTCAGGGCAAGAAAAGAGCTGAATGTCCTTTTAAGGGCAATGCCCATACAAATGCCCTTTTCAGGGCAATGGGTAGCTTAGTTTTTTTTAGAGTTAGGTTTTCTTTAGGGCTAGGGTTTTTTTTATTTTGGGGAGGCTTTTTATTTTTATAGGGCTATTAGATTAGGTGTAATTGTTTTTATTTTGGATAATTTTTTTATTTTTCATAATTTAGTGTTTGTTATTTTTTGTACTTTAGTATTTTTAAAAAAATTTTAATTTAGTATTTTTTTATTTTTTGTAATTGTAGATTTTTTTTTAGTAGTGTTAGTTTTTTTTAATGTCTAATTTAATTTAATTTGTAGTTATTTTAATTTTAGTGTAATAGTAATGTTAGTTTAAAATATAGTTTAAACTTTTTTTTTTTTTAATTTCCCAGGTAAGATTTTATTTATTTTAAGATAGGGATCTTGTAATTTTAATTTAAAGTTATGGGCATCTACTTATCAAGCCGTCAACTGCAAATACGCTGGAATTCCGCAGCGTATTTGTGGCGAGCCTGATTCCCCTTAGTCATCAAACCCTACAAACCAGCAAAAGTAGAATATTATGACGTAACATACAATCCGCCGGTCTCAGTCCGACACCGATCGATGCTTACGTCATTACAGATGTTCTGAATGCAAATTCGGCACAATCTGACTACTTTTGCTAGTTAACAAATAACTAACAGGTACGCTCGCCACTATTCCGGCCCAGCGTACCTGGTTTTCAATCCGCCGCCCTGGAGGCGGCTGATGCCATAGGAATGAATGGGAGTCGGAAAGCAGCAAAGTTCATGTTCGCTGCTGCCCGATATCCCATTGATTCCTATGGGAGAATAAAGTTATGTTTACACCTAACATAAACCCCAAGTCTAAACACCCCTAATCTGCTGCCCCGACATCGCCGCCACCTACATTATACTTATTATCCCCTAATCTGCCATCCCCTACACCGCCGCCACCTACATTATACTTATTAACCCCTAATCTGCTGCCCCGACACCGCCGCCAACTACATTATACTTATTAACCCCTAATCTGCCGCCCCCTACACCGCCGCCACCTACATTATATTTATTAACCACTAATCTGCTGCCCGGACACAGCCGCCACCTACATTATACTTATTAACCCCTAATCTGCTGCCCCGACACCGCCGCCACCTACATTATGTTATTAACCCCTAATCTGCCACCCCCTACACCGCTGCCACCTACATTATACTTATTAACCCATAATCTGCCGCCCTCAACATCGTGGCCACTATATTAAATTTATTAACCCCTAAACCTAAGTCTAACCCTAACACCCCCTAACTTAAATCTAATTTAAATAAATCTAAATAAATATTCCTATCATTAACTAAATTATTCCTATTTAAAACTAAATACTTACCTATAAAATAAACCCTAAGATAGCTACAATATAACTAATACTGACATTGTAGCTATCTTAGGGTTTATTATTATTTTACAGGCAAGTTTGTATTTTTTTTTAACTAGGTACAATAGTTATTAAATAGTTATTAACTATTTAATAACTATCTAGCTAAAAGAAATACAAAAATACCTGTAAAATAAAACCTAACCTAAGTTACAATTACACCTAACACTGCACTATAATTAAATAAATTAACTACATTAAATACAATTAACTAAATTAAATTAAATTATCTAAAGTACAAAAAAACAAACACTAAATTTCAGAAAATAATAAACAAATTACAGAAATTTAAACTAATTACACCTAATCTAATAGCCCTATCAAAATAAAAAAGCCCCCCCCCCCAATAAACCCCCCCAGCCTAAACTAAACTATCAATAGCGGCGGTGTAGGGGGGGCAGATTAGGGGTTAATAAGTATAATGTAGGTGGCGGTGGGCTCCGGGAGCAGCAAGATAGGGGTTAATACGTTTATTAGAGTGGCGATGTGCTCTGGGAATGGCGGTTTAGGGGTTAATAACTTTATTTAGTTGCGGTGGGGTCCAGGAGCGGCAGTGTAGGGTAAAACAGTTTAGTATAGTGTGGGTGTTTAGTGACAGGGTACCAATAAAGCTATGAAAAAGCCGAAGAGCAGTGAGATCGATGACCGTTAGTTAACAATAGTCTGCTGCTCATCACCCCATACTTGGTGCGCGGCTTTTTGACATCTTTTTTGGTAACTTTGGAGAGCTCATTCAGGTCTGCGGCAGCGATGTTAGGCGAATTTAGGCAAGCGTATTGGTGCCGTTGAATGCAAGTAAGTTGTCGGCTTGATAAGTAGATGCCATGGGGTTGTTAGGTTTAGTGGTTAATAGTTTAATTTAGTGTTTTGCGATGTGGGGGGCTGGCGGTTTAGGGGTTAATAGGTTCATTTAGTGGCAGTGATGTGGGAGGCCAGAGGTTTAGGGGTTAATAACTTTATTTAGTGGCGGCAATGTCGTGGAGTGGGGGACTAGGGGTTAATATCTTTATTATAGTGTGGGCGATGTTGAGGTGCGAGGGAATAGGGGTTAATAACTTTATTATAGTGTGGGCGATGTTGTGGTGCGGGGGAATATCGGTTAATAACTTTAGTATAGTGGCGGTGATATGGGGAGCGGCAGATTAGGGTTTAATAAATTTATTTAGGTGGCGGCGATGTCAGGGCGGCAGATTAGGGGTTAATAACTTTAGTATAGTGGTGGTGATATCGGGAGCGGCAGATTAGGGGTTAATAATTTTATTTAGGGTGCGGCAATGTCGGGAGCAGCAGATTAGGGGTTAATAATTTTATTTAGGTGGCGGCTATGTCGGGAGCGGCAGATTAGGGGTTAATAACTTTATGTAGGTGTCAGCGATGTCGGGGGCAGAAGATTAGGGGTGTTTAGACGTCGGGTTTATGTCAGGGTGTTAGGTTTAAACTTTTTTTCCCCCATAGACATCAATAGGGTTGCGTTACGAAGCATTTCATTCCGCGATCACAGGTGTTAATTCTTCTCTAACACTCTCTCCCCATAGATGTCTATGGGGAAAGCATGCACGAGCACGTCAAAGCAG
The DNA here is from genome assembly GCF_027579735.1 of Bombina bombina. Lineage (NCBI taxonomy): Eukaryota > Metazoa > Chordata > Amphibia > Anura > Bombinatoridae > Bombina > Bombina bombina. The sequence continues at coordinate 1,421,256,117 of NC_069500.1, forward strand.
CGGTTGTATTTTGTGCGGTATGGAGCTTAACACAACCATATTGCACGCACAAGGCGGCTTTTCAAAATGGCAGCGCTATGGAGGGTTGAATAACGCAACTTGTGTTGCGTTCGTTTCGCACCCTCTATAGCGCAGAACTGGTAATCTAGGTGGATGTGTTATTAATAATGTTAGAAGAGTATTCATTTTATAATTAAAGAACAAACAAACATTTTCCTTTGTGACTCAGACAGAGCACGGCATTAAAAAAAAGGTTCCAATTTACTTCTATATTAAATGTGCTTTTGTTCCCATGATATTCTGTACTGAAGAGATACCTAGGTAGCATCTGGCGCACTACATGGCAGAAACTGGTGCTGCCCTCTAGTGCTCTTGCTAAGGGATAGTATTCTTTGAATAGAAATGGGCCAGCTCCTAAGCATACATCCCTGCTTACAACAAAAGCAGTTTTCAAGTTTGATTTGAACTTTCCTTTTTACCTTTATATTAAATAAAAAATAAATAGAGAATGGTTTATTAGCAGGTAACTTAGCACGTGTAAATATAAAACATACAGGGGCTGAATTATCATTGTGCGAGCGGACATGATCCAATATTGCGCATCATGTCCGCTGCACATTGATAAATGCCTACAGTATATGCTGTCGGTATTTATCATTGCACCAGCAGTTCTTGTGAACTGCTGGTGCAATGCCGCCCCCTACAGATTTGCGGCCAATCGGCCGCTAGCAGAGGGTATCAATCAACCCGATCGTATTCGATCGGGTTGATTTCTGTCGATGTCCGTCCGCCGCCTCAGAGCAGGCAGACAGGTTATGGAGCAGCGGTCTTTAGACCTGAAGGCTCGCCAGAAACACGGGACATCACGCTCCCTACAGAGCTTGAAAAATATGCCCCATAGACTCCACTTCACAAAGACATTTAAGACCATTTATGAGTTGCAAAAAGCTTGTCTGGCGCAGAGAATCAGATAATGTGTTTGGTGTGTCACAGCTGCTTACGCTAAGGTGATGAGGACACGGGCAGAAGCTGCTTACGCTAAGGTGATGAGGACACGGGCAGAAGCTGCTTACACTAAGGTGATGAGGACACGGGCAGAAGCTGCTTACGCTAAGGTGATGAGGACACGGGCAGAAGCTGCTTACGCTAAGGTGATGAGGACACGGGCAGAAGCTGCTTACGCTAAGGTGATGAGGACACGGGCAGAAGCTGCTTACGCTAAGGTGATGAGGACACGGGCAGAAGCTGCTTACTCTAAGGTGATGAGGACACTGGCAGAAGCTGCTTACGCTAAGGTGATGAGGACACGGGCAGAAGCTGCTTACGCTAAGGTGATGAGGACACGGGCAGAAGCTGCTTACGCTAAGGTGATGAGGACACGGGCAGAAGCTGCTTACACTAAGGTGATGAGGACACGGGCAGAAGCTGCTTACACTAAGGTGATGAGGACACGGGCAGAAGCTGCTTACACTAAGGTGATGAGGACACGGGCAGAAGCTGCTTACACTAAGGTAATGAGGACACGGGCAGAAGCGATGACAAATGTATATGGAGGGCCACCTGTTATGTCACTGACTTCAGTACATCCTACAACAAGAGGAGACCATGCTTACAATTTGGGGAGAATATTTGGAATTCAGGTTAACTCCTTTATCTTATAGCTACATGGACAGCATATCGGTGTCACTAAATCTGTAATCCCTGGCCTATATTATGCCTGTTCTGATTTGTTATGATTAAAAACACATTAAACAATGTAAGATTGTAATAAAACTTTTTCACTATGTGTACTTAAAAAATAAAAATAAACTTTTTTGGGTAAATATAATGGCAGCAGATTATGTATTTATCATTAGACAAGCAAGTTGCGGGTGAGAACGTGGTAACTCTCACCGTACGCCCGGTTTTTGTAGAGTTAAACCTAACTGATATCGGCTAACTAGAGTGAAGCATTGCAGGAAATCTTCATCTAGAAAGATACTGTGTGCTTATTGGGTAATTAATATTTATGAGACAAGGAAGGCAGATGCAGTAGGCATCTGTGTGATGTCAGTGTGCTGTCAACACATTGTTAGCATGGCTGTCAGGCAAACTGCTCTGTATCCGAGCCACATGCTTCCCTGAGTTATGCAGCGTGAATTCAATTTTCATGTTTATCTTACGACATTTGGCACTGTCTCTGGCTTATGTTCCTTTATAAAATACCCAATTAGAGCCATGTGGCACAGAGTGATGTTTTTATTAAACTCATCCTTTGACGTGTGGATCTCTACTAAATAACAAATGGAAACTTTAAAAAGAGAGTCTCGGATTGTTGAGCTGTAGCTTATGTTATCGTTCAAAACATCAGAATGTCTGTGTCATTTTGTTTTACAAACATATCTGTTGGGGACATCATTTTCCTGTCGTTTTAGCTACTTTGTTCTCTTACACTAGATGCTGTTTGCATTATGTTATAGTGAGGCAATGTTATTCAGGATCAATCCAAGTGCTCAGCTGATTTCTAGTCGCTGATATTCTGCTTCTTAGATGGTTCCAGTGACAGTTCTACCAAATGCTAAGTACCCCAAACATTATACTATAGTAAGAAATATTAGTCAGAATTAATCCAAGTGCTCAGCTGAATCCTAGTCGCTGATATTCTGCTTCTTAGATGGTTCCAGTGACAGTTTTACCAAATGCTAAGTACCCCAAACATTATACTATAGTAAGAAATATTAGTCAGAATTAATCCAAGTGCTCAGCTGAATCCTAGTCGCTGATATTCTGCTTCTTAGATGGTTCCAGTGACAGTTCTACCAAATGCTATGTTACCCAAACATTATACTATAGTAAGAAATATTAGTCAGAATCAAACCAAGTGCTGAGCTGAATCCTAGTCGCTTATATTCTGCTTCTTAGATGGTTCCAGTGACAGTTCTACCAAATGCTAAGTACCCCAAACATTATACTATAGTAAGAAATATTAGTCAGAATTAATCCAAGTGCTGAGATGAATCCTAGTCGCTGATATTCTGCTTCTTAGATGGTTCCATTGACAGTTCTACCAAATGTTAAGTTACCCAAACATTATACTATAGTAAGAAATATTAGTCAGAATTAATCCAAGTGCTCAGCTGAATCCTAGTCGCTGATATTCTGCTTCTTAGATGGTTCCAGTGAAAGTTCTACCAAATGCTAAGTACCCCAAACATTATACTATAGTAAGAAATATTAGTCAGGGCGTGTCCAGGCAGTGCCGGGAGAGGTCGCAAATTCTTTGAGCTCCAGCTAAGAATTTCAAATGACTTAATTTATACGAAAATCAATCCACATTTGTGATAGACTTTTGCTCAACTATTTATATGAAAGATTGGGGTTCATAAAAATACTTGGCCTTATAAATTTTATTGCGTTTTGGGACCTGTTCCATGCAGGTAAGGCCTAGATTCACACGTTTTCTGAAGCCCTCTCCCGGCTTGCCGACCATCACTATTACCTGGTGATAATTTATTATTCAGTGGAAACTAATGGCTTTCACCGAGGAAATTATGGGGATGCTACAAGTTCTCCTGCAAGATCTGATCCATCAACTGGACTATTCCTTTGCAGATCACTCTGACACATTAAGAGAAGCAATGGTGGGAGCGGATAGAAACAGCACAGCACACATGGAGCCGGAGACTACGCTGCAGGAGATACCACCAGACTACCTTACAGCACCATGTCGTGAGAAAGCACAGTCTGGCTCTTGCTCCACTACATTTAAGGCTGCTTCACAGGAATGGAGCAACTGGCCACTCGATAATCTCACAGCACTGACACCGGATGATAAGGGAACAGCGGGGAACCATTCTGAGATACCGGATGGGATGATACAGACCCCGATGTCACAAGCCTCCACAGCATACTTAAATCACCTCAGAGTGGATATCAAGAATATAGGCGGCATAGTAAGTCCGAGTACTTGGATGGTCATGGAGGCGGAACTGCTCCAAAAGAGACCCATAACGGAGGTGTCAATCCCCTGGTCGAAGGTTCGCTTAGGCACTACAGCGCTCCACTACTCTTCAAGGATCACATCTTACACTAATACTGAGCCGCATTACGGACTTCAGCTTCTACCGGACAGCTGGTCTCCTGGCTCTCTATCCAAAATTAATGCTAAGCAGACCTCTACACTAGTCGAACGCCTTGACTTTTGCTCCTTCAAAGCTGGTATCGGGTAAGGGATTCCTTATCTTCAGGCTGCGGACTCTCCTCCATGTGGCCATAACCTAGTTCCACTGGACTTAGTTTCAGACACTGAGGGTTTGATTATGAGTGTCAGGTAGCGCGCATATTACAAGTTGAAAGTCAAATAAAGTAATTTGCTCGCTAACCTAACTTGCGCAAAGAGCCGAAATTAGAATATAGCGGCCGCGTTGATGTACTCCCCCATAGACTTTAATGGAGCGAGAAAAGCAGAAAAAAAACTAACACTCATACTCGCAAGCTAACTCGAATCGCTATAAGCCCCCTACTCTAATAACTCCAGAGCCAACACATAGCCTCCGCAAAGTCCCCACTACACTTTAAACCCTTAAACTGCCCCCACCCCCACATCATAAAGTACCTGCTACATTATTAGCCCATAAACCGCCACACCACCACATTGCAAATTACCTCTTTACACTATTAACCCCTAAACCGCCACACTCCTACTTCGCGAAGTACCCCTCTACACTATTAACTCCTAAACCACCACAACCCTCATCGCAAAGTATCGACTAACCTCTAACCCTACTTACCCGCTAACACCCATAACCTAACACCCCCTAAGTTACCACAAAAAACTAATATTACATTTAAAAAAACTAATATTACTTTTTAAAAAAGCTTACATTAGAGAAAAAAATAATTACCAAAAAATAAAAAACCCTATACTAATACTAAAATAAAATATATCAATAGCCCTTAGAAGCGCTTTTTGTAGGGCATTGACCTAAAGTGACTATTCTAAAAAAAAACACACCCAAAAAAACCCTACCTCTTAACCCCAAAGATGGTACTCACTAAACTTAAATTCGGCTCTTACATGATCGCCAGTGGTGGTGGTCTTCTACCTTCATCCTGGCGGTGTTGGTCTTCTATGTTCATTCTATCGGCTGTGGTCTTCTATCTTCATCATGGCGGTGGTGGTCTTCTTTGTTCATCCCAGCGGCAGTGGTCTTCTATGTTCATTCTATCGGCAGTGGTCTTCTATGTTCATTCCAGCGGCAGTGGTCTTCTATCTTCATCCTGGCGGTGGTGGTCTTCTTTGTTGATCCCAGCGGCAGTGGTCTTCTATGTTCATTCCAGCGGCAGAGGTCTTCTATGTTCATTCAGCAGCAGTGGTCTTCTTTGTTCATCCCAGCGGCAGTGGTCTTCTATGTTCATTCCAGCGGCAGTGGTCTTCTTTGTTCATCCCAGCGGCAGTGGTCTTCTATGTTCATTCCAGCGGCAGTGGTCTTCTATGTTCATTCCAGCGGCAGTGGTCTTCTATGTTCATTCCAGCGGCAGTGATCTTCTATCTTCATCCTGGCGGTGGTGGTCTTCTTTGTTCATACCAGCGGCAGTGGTCTTCTATCTTCATCCATCTTCTTTTCTTCTGAACCTCCATATGACGTCTTTTTTATGCGGTTTCCTTGCACTGCTATTGACTGATATTCAAATTCAAATAATTCTATTAGCTGATTTGAATTTGAGCCTTAAATTTGATTGCATTTAAGCGACCGCATTTACTTTCAACTTGTAGTACGAATGGACATTGCCCAAAGAAAATATAGGGATTCTAAATTACTGTGAGCTTGTGCAAAAAAAATAGCAGTAATTTAAACAGCGCACCACTTGTAATATAGATTTGAGCATAAAAACCACTGCAGTCTCGCGATATTGTTTATACTCCTCACGATATCAAAAGTGCACCACTCATAATCTGGCCCTGAGAGTGAATAAAAGGGCACGTGAAGGAGGAAAAAGTACTACAGTGTGAAACATATATATATATTTGTGTATCCCAATAATTATATTAACATTAATGTTTGTTGATGTATTAAAGGGTCAGTAAGCACTTGCAGAGTGTAATAAAAAATGTTTAATTACATGAGGTATAGAAAGAAACTAAACTTTTCAGTATACTTTTATTATTTGCTTTGCGCCCTGTTACTGCAATTTAAGTCTTTAATGGACACGTTGCTAACATTATGCCTGTGGCTAGTGCTGTCTGCACCAGTAACAAGTCCTGATTAGCTCCTCTAAATAAGTCATGTGTTTGATGGGTGGAGTTTGGCTATTGCAAAACAGTTGCAGCAAGCAAGATGATAATGCATGTGAAACATTTTTAAATTTGCACAGTATGTTAGTGGACTGCAAAACTGCAGAATAATCTTGGAATCAAAAGGTTTTTACTGCTCCTTTAACAGATATTAATTGTGTCAACCCTTACTTACTGACCACCCTTATATTGGAACATATTGAGTCTGTACATTTGAGGTTCTGATTTACAAAGCATTATAAGTGGTGATGTTGGTCACTAAATATTCAAAGCCATCCTTGTACATTTTATTCCTGCCCCAGCTTTGAAATATTCAAGTGAACTGCACCACCAGTTACTGTATTCACCTTCACCCTGCTACATTATTAAATCATATATGGTTAGCACGTCTATTTACAGAATTCCTTGCTGATATGGAAACATGAAATGCGCGGGTCAAGTCCAGTGGGAACACATGGGAATAGAGTTTCTGTACTATTTTTGCAGAAGGAACTAAGCTCCCCCTTGAGAAATAACAGAAACACTTCAGTAAACACTGTTGTTGCTGGTGGGAGGAGCAGGGATAGTGAGATCCTCTAATAATCGTCAGTAAGACTTTCTACAATACACTAAATAACATCACACTGGGTGGCTTGCTCTGGGGTTATTTATCTCCCCTCAGCAGAAATAGTATTATTGCACCTTAAGTGGGTGAGACTCTGCGACAGAGGAGGAGTCTAGAGTTGCTGTCAGACACAAAGGTTTCAGCCCACCCTGGAAAGGAAGGAGAGGGAAGGAAAAAGGGTGTGAGGAACTGAAGCTAAACTGGCTATGCACCATTTGAGTTAAAAACAAAGTATGTAAACCCTGGATCTTGACATTAAACAGGTGTTCATGTGTGTCTAGCTTAGTTATTTTAAAGTTTTAAAACAAGTCCAGTGTTTCACCAAAGAAAAAATGTGCTCATCAAGCAGGGAAGAGTCATGTCCTTCCAGGTTTCTGCTTTCTCTTTGATTGCAATCCCTTTTAGTTCTTCCAGAGATAGCTGGGATGAGGTTTGTAAGGGAAATACATGTGTACACACAAAGGGAAATAATACTTGCAATTAAAGGTGTTTGTGAAACATATTGAAGATATGCCCCATTACTTTATTAAATATGCCAATAGTACGTACAGTCTGTTTTTCTATGTTGGTGTCTGTATGTCTTTAAATGTATGGTCAGCAGGCCAGATTCTCTGCAGAATGCTGACCTGTGCAAGATAATGTAATTGCTGCAGATTCAATCTCACCAGTTTCATCCCAAAGTACAAGGTGAACTGTTTTTTTTTTACTTGGTATATGTGTTAATGGTAAAATAAAACGGCACTCTGATGCCTTGTTACCATAATTTTACTTTAAAGGGACAGTCTACTCCAGAATTGTTCTTGTTTAAAAAGATAGATAATCCCATGATTACATATTCCCCTGTTTTGCATGACCTACATGGTTATATTAATATACTTTTAACCTCTATGATTACCTTGTATCTAAGCCCATGCAGACTGCCCCCTTATTTCAGTTCTTTTGTCAGACTTGCATTTAGCCAATCAGTGTTCTCTCTTTTGTAACTCCATGGGGGGTGGTCTTAATGTTATCTGTATGGCACACATGAACTAATGCCATCTAGCTGTGAAAAACTGCCAAATGCATTGAAATAAGGGGAGGCTTTCAAGATCTTAGAAATTAGCATATGAGTCTACCTTGGTTTAGCTTTCAACAAATAATACCAAGAGAACAAAGCCAATTTGATGATAAAAGTTAATTGGAAAGATGTTTAACCCCTTAACGACCGAGGACGTGCAGGGTACGTCCTCAAAAAAAAGGCAGTTAACGCCTGAGGACGTACCCTGAACGTCCTCGGTGTGGAAAGCAGCTGGAAGCTATCCTGCTCGCTTGCAGCTGCTTTCCGGTTATTGCAGTGATGCCTCGATATGGAGGCATCCTGCAATAACCTTAAATGGCCATCCGATGCAGAGAGAGCCACTCTGTGGCCCTCTCTGCACCAGACATCGATGGCCGGTATCGTTGGTGGGTGGGAGCGGACTTGGGAGGCGGGTGGGCAGCCATCAATGCGCCGTGTAATGTGCAGGGGGCGGGATCGGGGGCGGGACCGACGGGAGCGCGCACGTGCACGGGGGGTGGCGGGCGGGCGCGTGCATGGGGCGGGAGCGGGAGGGAACCTCTACACTACAGAAAAAAAATCTGAAAATAGCTATAATAAATAAGAAAGTAAAAATGTTATGTAAAGTTTCTAAGTGATCTGCAACTGGTGGGACGTTGGTCGGGGGGAAGCTACACTACAGAAAAGGGGATTTAAAAAAAAAAAAAAAAGATTCCTTTTTTTACTAAACTGGGTACTGGCAGACAGCTGCCAGTACCCAAGATGGCGCCCGCTAAGGCAGAGGTGGAGGGTTAGAGAGCTGCTTGGTGTGGGATCAGTGAGGTTGGGGGCTAAGGGGGATACTACAAAGCAGCATATGTAAATATGCTTAAAAAAAACCTAAAAAAAAAAACAAATATACCTTTTATTTTTGTACTGGCAGAGTTTCTGCCACTACTTAAGATGGGGACAATTGTGGGGTGGGGGAGGGAAGGGAGCTGTTTGGGAGGGATCAGGGGGTCTGATGTTTCAGGTGGGAGGCTGAGATCGACACTAAAGCTAAAATTAACCCTGCAAGCTCCCTACAAGCTACATAATTAACCCCTTCACTGCTAGCCATAATACACGTGTGATGTGCATCAGCATTTAGTGGCCTTGTAATTAACAAAAAGCGACGCCAAAGCCATATATGTCTGCTATTTCTGAACAAAGGGGATCCCAGAGAAGCATTTACAACCATTTGTGCCATAATTGCACAAGCTGTTTGTAAATGATTTCAGTGAGAAACCTAAAATTGTGAAAAATGTAACGTTTTTTTTTATTTCATCGCATTTACGGTGAAATGGTGGCATGAAATATACCAAAATGGGCCTAGATCAATACTTGGGGTTGTCTACTACACTACACTAAAGCTACAATTATCCCAAAAAGCTCCCTACATGCTCCCTAATTAACCCCTTTACTGCTGGGCATAATACACGTGTGGTGTGCAGTGGCATTTAGTGGCCTTCTAATTACTAAAAAGCAACGCCAAAGCCATATATGTCTGCTATTTCTGAACAAAGGGGATGCCAGAGAAGAATTTACAACCATTTATGCCATAATTGCACAAGCTGTTTGTAAATAATTTCAGTGAGAAACCAAAAGATTGTGAAAAAATTAGTGAAAAAGTGAACAATTTTTTGTATTTAATCGCATTTGGCGGTGAAATGGTGGCATGAAATATACTAAAATGGGCCTAGATGAATACTTTGGGATGTCTTCTAAAAAAAATATATACATGTCAATGGATATTCAGGGATTCCTGACAGATATCAGTGTTCCAATGTAACTAGCGCTCATTTTGAAAAAATAATGGTTTGGAAATAGCAAAGTGCTACTTGTATTTATGGCCCTATAACTTGCAAAAAAAACAAAGAACATGTAAACATTGGGTATTTCTAAACTCAGGACAAAATTTAGAAACTATTTAGCATGGGTGTTTTTTGGTGGTTGTAGATGTGTAACAGGTTTTGGGGGTCAAAGTTAGAAAAAGTGTTTTTATTCCATTTTTTCCTCATATTTTATAAAAAAAATTTATAGTAAATTATAAGATATGATGAAAATAATGTTATCTTTAGAAAGTCCATTTAATGGCGAGAAAAACGGTATATAATATATGTGGGTACAGTAAATGAGTAAGAGGAAAATTACAGCTAAACACAAACACCGCAAAAATGTAAAAATAGCCTTGGTCCCAAACGGACAGAAAATGGAAAAGTGCTGTGGTCATTAAGGGGTTAAAATTGCATTCCCTGGGGCCAATTTATTATGATGCGGGTGGACATGATCTTCTGTAGTGGATCGTGTCTGCCCGACATCGCTAATTGCTGTCGGCATTTAACATTGCACAAGCATTTCTAGTGAACAGATTAATAGTTAAATGCTTGTGCAATGCCGCCCCCTGCAGATTCGTGGCAGGGGGTGTCAATCATCACGATCATATCTGATCGGGATGATTGCTGTCCGCAGCCTCAGAGATGGCAAATAAGTTAAGGAGCAGCGGTCTTAAGATTGCTGCTTCTTAGCTTATGTTTCTGGCGAGCCTGACAGCTCGCGTGGAAACTGCTGCATTCGCAGCATGTTAAATCCGCCCCTTTGGGGGATATTTATCAAAGGTCTGGCGGATCAGCTCCGTCAGACCTTGCTGAATGCAGAGAGCATTACACTCTCCGTATTCAGCATTGCACCAGCAGCTCTTGTGAGCTGCTGGTGCAACACCGCCCCCTGCAGATTCGCAGCCAATCAGTCACCAGCAGGGAGGTGTCAATCAACCCGATCATACTCGATCGGGTTGATTTTCGGCGATGTCTGTCCGCCTGCTCAGAGCAGGCGGTCAGGGTTATGGAGCAGCGATCTTTAGAGCCATGATAGTTTAATGTTAACTAGACTGTCCCTTTGAATCACATTGTCATTGTTTTTTTATTACAGTGTGAGTGCACACACAACCCTAATAAAGATCACGATATCAGTTGTTTTCATTACAGAGACTTACACATCCTAGAGCCAGGTAGTAAAATATCCTAACATTTTACAAAAGCGCTGAGCTTTTTGGATTATTCAACATCATCTATATACAAATGCCCCTTCACTATATACAAATGCCCCTTCACTATATACAAATGCCCCTTCACTATATACAAATGCCCCTTCACTATATACAAATGCCCCTTCACTACAGTATATACAAATGCCCCTTCACTACAGTATATACAAATGCCCCTTCACTATATACAAATGCCCCTTCACTATATACAAATGCCCCTTCACTATATACAAATGCTCCTTCACTATATACAAATGCCCCTTCACTATATACAAATGCCCCTTCACTATATACAAATGCCCCTTCACTATATACAAATGCGTCTTCACTACAGTATATACAAATGCCCCTTCACTATATACAAATGCGTCTTCACTATATACAAATGCCCCTTCACTATATACAAATGCCCCTTCATGTGTTCTAAAAAAGTTTTTGTTTGGCTTCTCAGTATTTAGTATTAGTTGAATCCTAAATTACAAATAAAAATGTCACCCCAGCCATGTAAAATTGTAACCATGGGTGTCCATTCTCAGGCCCAAAGGCAACCATTCAGCCCTTCATTAGTTTTAATTAGCTTTCATTAACGGGAGTGTATAGATTATACACATATAAATACAGTGTGTGTCTACATGTATCATGTATGTAAGTATGTGTGTGTGTGTCTGTATGTGCGTTTGTGTGTGTCTGTATATAAGTATGTGTGTGTATGTATGTGTGTGTATGTATGTGTGTGTGTGTCTGTATGTAAGTATGTGTGTGTCTGTATGTAAGTATGTGTGTGTATGTATGTATGTGTGTGACTGTGTATGTATGTAAGTATGTGTGTGTATGTATGTGTGTATGTATGTGTGTGTGTGTATGTATGTGTGTGACTGTGTATGTATGTAAGTATGTGTGTGTGTGTGTATGTATGTGTGTGTGTGTCTGTATGTAAGTATGTGTGTGTATGTATGTGTGTATGTATGTGTGTGTGTGTCTGTATTTAAGTATGTGTGTGTATGTATGTGTGTATGTATGTATGTGTGTGTGTGTGTATGTATGTGTGTGTCTGTATGTAAGTATGTGTGTGTCTGTATGTAAGTATGTGTGTGTATGTATGTATGTGTGTGACTGTGTATGTATGTAAGTATGTGTGTGTATGTATGTGTGTATGTATGTGTTTTATGTCTGTATTTAAGTATGTGTGTGTATGTATGTGTGTATGTATGTGTGTGTGTGTGTCTGTATTTAAGTATGTGTGTGTGTGTGTATGTATGTGTGTGTGTGTCTGTATGTAAGTATGTGTGTGTCTGTATGTAAGTATGTGTGTGTATGTATGTATGTATGTGTGTGACTGTGTATGTATGTAGGTATGTGTGTGTATGTATGTGTGTGTGTGTCTGTATTTAAGTATGTGTGTGTGTGTCTGTATGTAAGTATGTATGTATGTATGTATGTATGTGTGTGTCTGTATGTGAATTTGTGTGTGTCTGTATGTAAGTATGCGTGTGTGTGTATGTATGTATGTGTATGTATGTAAGTATGTGTGTGTATGTATGTGTGTGTATGTATGTGTGTGTGTGTCTGTATGTAAGTATGTGTGTGTCTGTCTGTATGTAAGTATGTGTGTGTGTGTATGTATGTGTGTGTATGTATGTAAGTATGTGTGTGTATGTAAGTATGTGTGTGTATGTATGTATGTGTGTGTGTATGTAAATATGTGTGTGTATGTATGTGTGTGTGTCTGTATGTAAGTATGTGTGTGTGTGTGTAAGTATGTATGTGTGTGTATGTAAGTATGTGTGTGCATGTAAGTATGTGTGTCTGTGTGTATGTAAGAATGTATGTGTGTATGTATGTGTGTGTAAGAATGTGTGTCTGTGTGTGTCTGTATGTGAGTTTGTGTGTGTCTGTATGTAAGCATGTGTGTGTATGTAAGCATGTGTGTGTGTCTGTATGTAAGTATGTGTGTGTGTGTATGTATGTAAGTATGTGTGTTTGTGTCTGTATGTAAGTATGTGTGTGTATGTGTGTGTCTGTATGTAAGTATGTGTGTGTATGTAAGTATGTGTGTGTGTGTCTGTATGTAAGTGTGTGTGTGTATGTAAGTATATATGTGTGTGTCTGTATGTAAGTATGTGTGTGTATGTAAGTATGTGTGTGTGTGTGTCTGTATGTAAGTGTGTGTGTGTATGTAAGTATGTATGTGTGTGTCTGTATTTAAGTATGTGTGTGTGTGTGTGTGTGTGTGTATGTATGTGTGTGTGTGTCTGTATGTAAGTATGTGTGTGTATGTAAGTATGTGTGTGTGTCTGTATGTAAGTATGTATGTGTGTGTCTGTATGTAAGTATGTGTGTGTCTGTATGTAAGTATGTGTGTGTGTTTCCGAATGTAAGTATGTGTGTGTATGTAAGTATGTATCTGTATGTAAGTATGTGTGTGTATGTAAGTATGTGTGTGTAAGTATGTATGTGTGTATGTAAGTATGTGTGTGCATGTAAGTATGTGTGTCTGTGTGTATGTAAGTATGTGTGTGTGTATGTAAGAATGTATGTGTGTATGTATGTGTGTGTAAGAATGTGTGTGTGTGTGTGTGTGTGTCTGTATGTGAGTTTGTGTGTGTCTGTATGTAAGCATGTGTGTGTCTGTATGTAAGTATGTGTGTGTATGTAAGCATATGTGTGTGTCTGTATGTAAGTATGTGTGTGTGTGTGTGTGTGTATGTATGTAAGTATGTGTGTTTGTGTCTGTATTTAAGTATGTGTGTGTATGTTTGTATGTGTGTGTCTGTATGTAAGTATGTGTGTGTATGTACGTATGTGTGTGTGTGTCTGCATGTAAGTGTGTGTGTGTGTATGTAAGTATATATGTGTGTGTCTGTATGTAAGTATGTGTGTGTATGTAAGTATGTGCGTGTGTCTGTATGTAAGTGTGTGTGTGTATGTAAGTATGTATGTGTGTGTCTGTATGTAAGTATGTGTGTTTATGTAAGTATGTGTGTGTCTGTATGTAAGTATGTATGTGTGTGTCTGTATGTACGTATGTGTGTGTCTGTATGTAAGTATGTGTGTGTGTGTGTGTGTATGTAAGTATGTGTGTGTATGTAAGTATGTGTGTGCCTGTATGTAAGTATGTGTATGTTTCCGAATGTAAGTATGTGTGTGTATGTAAGTATGTATCTGTATGTAAGTATGTGTGTGTGTGTAAGTATGTGTGTGTGTGTAAGTATGTGTGTGTATGTAAGTATGTATCTGTATGTAAGTATGTATGCATGTGTAAGTATGTGTGTCTGTGTGTATGTAAGTATGTATCTGTATGTAAGTATGTGTGTGTGTAAGTATGTGTGTGTATGTAAGTATGTGTCTGTATGTAAGTATGTGTGTGTCTGTATGTAAGTATGTGTGTGTGTTTCCGAATGTAAGTATGTGTGTGTATGTAAGTATGTATCTGTATGTAAGTATGTGTGTGTGTGTAAGTATGTGTGTGTATGTAAGTATGTATCTGTATGTAAGTATGTATGCATGTGTAAGTATGTGTGTCTGTGTGTATGTAAGTATGTGTGTGTGTATGTACTATGTGTGTGTGTGTGGATATATGTGTGTGTGTGTATGTAAGTATGTGTGTGTGTATGTACTATGTGTGTGTGGATATATGTGTGTGTGTGTGTGTGGACATATGTGTGTGTGTGTATGTAAGTATGTGTGTGTGTATAAAACAATTTTAATTGTGAGGAGGATGTCTTGGTAAGTTCCCACACCTTTTTTGTAGGACTTGACCCCTGATGAATTGTCTTTGGATTTTGTGCTAAACAGTTTATTTGACGGTTCATTAAAGAGATTGTGTAGCAGAAAAAAGCCTGTTTGAATATGAAGCATAAATTTGTGTACCTCAGTATTGTATCTAACATTTACCAATTCCAGGTTCTCCCTAATCTTATTGCACTGACCTGTGCTTACTGCCCACTTATACTGGGGGATGCACATGGCAGGTATTTAAAGTGGAGTCTATAGGTTCTGATTCATAAAGCATAATAACTCAAGTCTTGTACATTGTACTCCTGCCACCTGATTTAAAAGAATCGGGTTAATGACATCATCAACTTTCCTAGCTTACGCACCTACACCCTGTGGCACTGAACATGTGGTTTGTATGTCTTTACCCACAATTCCTTTCTGTAGTTGACAAATGAAATGCGTTGGAATCTTGTGCTAAACAGATTTTTTGGATGAGAACACAACAGGGTATTGCAGGACATATTGGACAAGTTTCTGAAGCATTGGTGCTTACATCAACTAAATCTTAGCAACAAGTTAGGATGCTTACAACTGTTAATCATTTAAAGTAAAAACAAGTTGCACCACTATTAAAGGGACAGTCTAGTCAAAATGAAACATGATTCAGATAGAGCGGCCCATTTATCAAGATCCGGATGGAGCTTAAGGGCCCGTGTTTCTGGCGAGCCTGCAGGCTCGCCAGAAACACTAGTTATGAAGCAGCGGTCTAAAGACGACTGCTCCATAACCTGTCCGCCTGCTCTGAGGAGGCGGACAGACATCGCTGCAATTCAACCCGATAGAGTACAAACGGGTTGATTGACACCCCCGGGCTGATTGGCCGCAAATCTGCAGGGGGCGGCGTTTCACCAGCAGCTCACAAGAGCTGCTGGTGCAATGCTGAATACGGAGAGCGTACTGCTTTCCGCATACAGCAAGGTCTGACGGACCTTTGTTAAATAGGCCCCAGAGCATGCAATTTTAAAAAAACTTTCAGTTTATTTGAATTATCTAATTGGCTCACCCGATGTGTTCAGCTAGCTCTCAGTAGTGTTGCTGCTCCTTCAACAAATGATACCAAGAGAATGAAGCAAATCTGATGATAAAAGTAAATTGAAAAGTTTTTTTTTTTTTAAATGTTATGTTCTATCTGAATCATGAATATGAATCAGAAAAAAATGTGGGTTTCATGTTTTTTTTTAAGTAAGTAGTTAAGGATGTAAATATTTTGTACTTTTTTATTCCGAATAGAATAAGTGCCAGATTTAGATGATTTTACTACTCTGCAAATTCAGTTAATCTAGAAAGAGATCTGATATTCAGACAAGTTTCAGTCAAACCATCTGATCACCGTGAGTTCTAACAGAAATTGACCCTGAATCCTTGGTGCCAGCTGGTTCCACATATTTTCTCTTTATAGTGGGGTCATTGTCAGTCAGTATTGTGTGATGATGTCATTAAGTGGTGCATGATGTCATCACTTACATTCAGGAGGTTACTAGAGTAAGAGGCAATTTCTCATTGCTCGTAGTGCCCCATCTTATGCCAACCTGTATATTGTATATATGGTTTTGTGGTTGATATTTCATGTTTTTGTAGAGAAGAAACAGTTTTATCATCACATTTTATATTATGGAGTTAACATTGATGATGTCATCATTGTATGGGACCAGGATCAAACTACAGATGAGTTTTATTTTGCAATATTTGTATTTCAATTCTATTTTGCTGGCTATCATTACCCCAACATGGTGCAATTTTTGATTATTAACTAACGGATATAGAGTCAGGTAGTACTTATGTTTCAGTAACCGACATCTGGTAATACTATTGTTATTTACAAACTTGTCCTCCTAAACATGTACTTAAGACTAAGATCTAAGGGCCAGTTGATGAGAATAAGAAGATTATGCACAAGTGAACTTACATATCAGAAACAAGCCACAGAATTGGTTGCATTCAGGATAGTGGTGATGGAAAATCTAATTTGTTACAAAATTCACAGAAGTGGCTAAAATCTCAAGAAGTGATCTATTACAATCTGAAAAAGGGAAGAATAGGCGCAGGATCTAAATATCATAAACTGAGGTTTATTAGCTCTTACAGTTTGCAGTATCAAAAGATCTGTGATATTCTTAAGGCTTTAACCAAAATTACATTGCAGGATACCATATTGAAAGTAGTATGTATCTTTATTTCTAGGAAAGCTAAAACCATTGGTACTTGACCCTCTAAGAGAAGTGGTTTTATAGATGTGTCCTTTTGTCAATGCTAGTGACACTTTTTATCTAATTGTCAAACCTCTCATGTAATGTAGTTAATTACCTCTAGAGGGTGCCAAAAACAGTATGTTGGAAAACCTAGGTACAGTTAGTGACATCAAACACCTATGTTACAACATTTTAATGAATGTTAAGCTAGTTATACTTCATTTTTCCCGGTACAATTTATTAATCACTTCCTTTTTCTTGGATTTTTTATTTTCACACCAGGGCATCATATGCTCTAGAAGCAGATGTAAATGTATTTCTTTAGTTTGACTGTTTATGCATTGGCCTTTAAAGGGACAGTCAAGTCCAAAAAATAAATTTCATGATTTAAATAGGGAATGCAATTTTAAACAACTTTCCAATTTACTTGTATAACCAATTTTGCTTTGTTCTCTTGGTATCCTTAGTTGAAAGCTAAAGGAGGTTCTTATGCTAATTTCTTAGACCTTGAAGACTGCCTCTAATCTGAATGCATTTTGACCCCTAGAGGGCATTAGTTCATGTGTTTCATATAAATAACATTGAGCTCATGCACGTGAAGTTACCCTGTAGTGAGCACTAATTGGCTAAAATGCAAGCCTGTACAAGGTAATCACAGAGGTAAAAAGGGTATTTCTATAACTGTGTTGGTTATGCAAAACTGGGGAATGGGTAATAAAGGAATTATTTTTCTTTTTAAACAACAAAAATTCTGTTGACTGTCCCTTTAAGTACAGTATTTTTTCTGTGTATGTATACTATCTGGTAGAAGTTAGAATTTGATTTATAATGGATCTTATATTCTTGGATAATTCTCATCTAGTATTTAAAGAAAAATATGAGCTGTTGTGTTAGCTACAAAGTGGATTATAAGGGGTACAATTTACACATGCGGTTGTAATTGGTATTTAAGGAGGTTGTTAGAAAGTATCCTGCTGCAGTGATGAAAAGCTCCACATGAAAGCGTATGGGTGATGCATTCTGTGCCCCTTGTTTTCTTTTTTAATTTATTAATCTGTATTAGTTTAAAATAAAAGTAATATTTTACATACTCAGGATAAATACAGAAATTCTGACAATGCTCTAAACCTGGAATTGCTAAAATGATTGAAACTTACAACTCTCTTATCTTCACTTACAGGGATACTGAACCCAATTTTTTAGAGCATGCCATTTTAAGCAACTTTCTAATTGACTCCTATTATCAAATTGTCTTCATTCTCTTGGTATCTTTATTTGAAATGCAAGAATGTAAATTTAGTTGCCGGGCCATTTTTGGTGAACAAACTGGGTTGTGCTGTTCATGGTCTGAACAAAAAAAATAGCTTTGATGCCTTCTTTTTCAAATAAAGAAAACAAGAGAACGCAGAAAAATTGATAATAGGTGTAAATTAGAAAGTTGATTAAAATTACATGCTCTATCTGAATCACGAAAGACAAAAATTGGTTTCAGTGTCCCTTTAAATGACGCTAAGTATAATGTCAGTTTACTGTAGATACATGCAAAGATACAGATAGTAAGATGAATAAAGTAGGGATAATGGAAAAGCCAGATTTAGAAATGGCTAAAATCCATATGGTTTACCACGTCTTCAGAAGAATGTCGTCAAGAGGTATATTTACTAGAATCATGTCTGATGAGGATAATCCCGAGGTATATTTACTAGAATCATGTCTGATGAGGATAATCCCGAGGTATATTTACTAGAATCATGTCTGATTATGAGGATAATCCCGAGGTATATTTACTAGAATCATGTCTGATGAGGATAATCCCGAGGTATATTTACTAGAATCATGTCTGATTATGAGGATAATCCGAGGTATATTTACTAGAATCATGTCTGATGAGGATAATCCCGAGGTATATTTACTAGAATCATGTCTGATTATGAGGATAATCCCGAGGTATATTTACTAGAATCATGTCTGATGAGTTTAATCCCGATGTATATTTACTAGAATCATGTCTGATTATGAGGATAATCCGAGGTATATTTACTAGAATCATGTCTGATGAGGATAATCCCGAGGTATATTTACTAGAATCATGTCTGATGAGGATAATCCCGAGGTATATTTACTAGAATCATGTCTGATGAGGATAATCCCGAGGTATATTTACTAGAATCCTGTCTGATGAGGATAATCCCGAGGTATATTTACTAGAATCATGTCTGATGAGGATAATCCCGAGGTATATTTACTAGAATCATGTCTGATGAGGATAATCCCGAGGTATATTTACTAGAATCATGTCTGATGAGGATAATCCCGAGGTATATTTACTAGAATCATGTCTGATGAGGATAATCCTGAGGTATATTTACTAGAATCATGTCTGATGAGGATAATCCTGAGGTATATTTACTAGAATCATGTCTGATGAGGATAATCCTGAGGTATATTTACTAGAATCATGTCTGATGAGGATAATCCCGAGGTATATTTACTAGAATCATGTCTGATTATGAGGATAATCCCGAGGTATATTTACTAGAATCATGTCTGATGAGGATAATCCCGAGGTATATTTACTAGAATCATGTCTGATTATGAGGATAATCCCGAGGTATATTTACTAGAATCATGTCTGATGAGGATAATCCCGAGGTATATTTACTAGAATCATGTCTGATGAGGATAATCCCAAGGTATATTTACTAGAATCATGTCTGATTATGAGGATAATCCCGAGGTATATTTACTAGAATCATGTCTGATGAGGATAATCCCGAGGTATATTTACTAGAATCATGTCTGATGAGGATAATCCCAAGGTATATTTACTAGAATCATGGCTGATGAGGATAATCCCGAGGTATATTTACTAGAATCATGTCTGATAAGGATAATCCCGAGGTATATTTACTAGAATCCTGTTTGATGAGGATAATCCCGAGGTATATTTACTAGAATCATGTCTGATGAGGATAATCCCGAGGTATATTTACTAGAATCATGTCTGATGAGGATAATCCCG
This sequence comes from Bombina bombina, assembly GCF_027579735.1. Classification (NCBI taxonomy): domain Eukaryota; kingdom Metazoa; phylum Chordata; class Amphibia; order Anura; family Bombinatoridae; genus Bombina; species Bombina bombina. Next base: position 1,421,276,083 of record NC_069500.1, read on the forward strand.
AGGTATATTTACTAGAATCATGTCTGATGAGGATAATCCCGAGGTATATTTACTAGAATCATGTCTGATGAGGATAATCCCGAGGTATATTTACTAGAATCATGTCTGATGAGGATAATCCTGAGGTATATTTACTAGAATCATGTCTGATGAGGATAATCCCGAGGTATATTTACTAGAATCATGTCTGATGAGGATAATCCTGAGGTATATTTACTAGAATCATGTCTGATTATGAGGATAATCCCGAGGTATATTTACTAGAATCATGTCTGATTATGAGGATAATCCCAAAGTATATTTACTAGAATCATGTTTGATGAGGATAATCCCAAAGTATATTTACTAGAATCATGTCTGATGAGGATAATCCCGAGGTATATTTACTAGAATCATGTCTGATGAGGATAATCCCGAGGTATATTTACTAGAATCATGTCTGATTATGAGGATAATCCCGAGGTATATTTACTAGAATCATGTCTGATTATGAGGATAATCCCGAGGTATATTTACTAGAATCATGTCTGATGAGGATAATCCCGAGGTATATTTACTAGAATCATGTCTGATGAGGATAATCCTGAGGTATATTTACTAGAATCATGTCTGATGAGGATAATCCTGAGGTATATTTACTAGAATCATGTCTGATTATGAGGATAATCCAGGACTAGTTGCGCACACTGACTGTTAATGGTCCCAGTAAAAGTGAATATTGTAAAAGAAATCTATCTTTTTCCTCTTGTTATACCCACATCCCACCATAGACAATAACTCATTAACCCAGTCTCTAGTGATTAAGGGGCCCATTTATCAAGCTCCGTACAGAGCTCGAGGGCCAGAAACACCAGTTATGAAGCAGCGGTCTAAAGACTACTGCTCCATAACCTGTCCGCCTGCTACAATTTCAAATACGATCCTCTGACCCTCGAATACGATCGGGTTGATTGACACCCCCTGCTAGCAGCCGATTGGCCACGAATCTGCAAGGGGGTGGCGTTGCACCAGCACTTCACAAGAGATGCTGGTGCAATGATGAATGCGGAGAGCGGAGAATGCGGATTGGCTGATAGGATTCTATCAGCCAATCGGAATTAAGGTAGGAAAATTCTGATTGGCTGATTGAATCAGCCAATCAGATTCAAGTTCAATCCGATTGGCTGATCCAATCAGCCAATCAGATTGAGCTTGCATTCTATTGGCTGTTCCGATCAGCCAATAGAATGCGAGCTCAATCTGATTAGCTGATCCAATCAGCCAATCGGAATTCGAGGGACGCCATCTTGGATGACACCCCTTAAAGGAACCGTCATTCGTCGGGAAGTCGTCGGTGAAGAAGGATGTTCTGCGTCGGCGGGATGAAGATGGATCCGGAAGAAAAAAGATTGAAGATGCCGCTTGATAGAAGACTTCAGCCGGATCATGGACCTCTTCAGCTCCCGCTTGGATCAAGACTTTATTTAAGGGGGGTTTGGGTTAGATTAGGGGTATGTGGGTGGTGGGTTGTAATGTTGGGGTGGTTATTGTATGTTATTTTTTACAGGCAAAAGAGCTGTTTTCTTTGGGGCATGCCCCGCAAAAGGCCCTTTTAAGGGCTGGTAAGGTAAAAGAGCTTTTCTATTTTAATTTTAGAATAGGGTAGGGCAATTTTTTATTTTGGGGGGCTTTTTATTTTATTAGGGGGCTTAGAGTAGGTGTAATTAGCTTAAAATTGTTGTAATATTTTTCTAATGTTTGTAAATTATTTTTTTATTTTTTGTAACTTAGTTCTTTTTTATTTTTTGTACTTTAGTTAGTTTATTTAATTGTATTTATTTGTAGGTATTGTATTTAATTAATTTATTGATAGTGTAGTGTTAGGTTTAATTGTAACTTAGGTTAGGATTTATTTTACAGGTAATTTTGTAATTATTTTAACTAGGTAGCTATTAAATAGTTATTAACTATTTAATAGCTATTGTACCTGGTTAAAATAAATACAAAGTTGCCTGTAAAATAAATATAAATCCTAAAATAGCTACAATATTATTATAATTTATATTGTAGCTATATTAGGGTTTATTTTACAGGTAAGTATTTATCTTTAATTAGGATTAATTTATTTAATAAGAGTTAATTTATTTCGTTAGATTTAAATTATATTTAACTTAGGGTGTTAGTGTTAGGGTTAGACTTAGCTTTAGGGGTTAATAAATTTAATAGAGTAGCGGTGAGGTCCGGTCAGAAGATTAGGGGTTAATACTTGAAGTTAGGTGTCGGTGATGTGTCGGTGATGTTAGGGAGGGCAGATTAGGGGTTAATACTATTTATTATAGGGTTAGTGAGGCGGATTAGGGGTTAATAACTTTATTATAGTAGCGGTGAGGTCCAGTTGGCAGATTAGGGGTTAATAATTGTAGGTAAGGTAGCAGCGACGTTGGGGGCAGCAGATTAGGGGTTAATAAATATAATATAGGGGTCGGCGGTGTTGGGGGCAGCAGATTAGGGGTACATAGGGATAATGTAGGTAGCGGCGGTGTGTGGTCGGCAGATTAGGGGTTAAAAATCTTTATTAGAGTGGCGGCGATGTGGGGGGACCTCGGTTTAGGGGTACATAGGTAGTTTATGGGTGTTAGTGTACTTTAGAGCACAGTAGTTAAGAGCTTTATGAACCGGCGTTAGCCCAGAAAGCTTTTAACTCCTGGCTTTTCTCTGCGGCTGGAGTCTTGTCGTTAGATTTCTAACGCTCACTTCAGCCAAGACTCTAAATACCGGCATTAGAAAGATCCCATTGAAAAGATAGGATACGCAAATAGCGTAGGGGGATCTGCGGTATGGAAAAGTCGCGGCTGCAAAGTGAGCGTTAGACCCTTACCTACACGACTCTAAATACCAGTGGTAGCCCAAAACCAGCGTTAGGAGCCTCTAACACTGGTTTTGACGGCTAACGCCAAACTCTAAATCTAGGCGTTAATGATTTATCCTCTTCTTCACTAACAATCCTCTGTACTCTGAGGAGTTGACTTTTAGGGAGTGACTCGATTAGTCTCCTAGGATGGAAGCTATCGTGTTTTAGTAATGTGTTCTTGTCAGTATCCTTGGTAAAAAGATCAAATTTTAAACCATTTGCACATTTGGTGATTCTGGTGTCAAGAAAGGTGACAGATTCTTCACTATAAATCATTGTAAAATGAAGGTCCCTTACCTCTGAGTTAAGCTCCCCAACAAATCTAGTAAGGGATCCAACATCGCCCCACCACACGCCAAACACGTCGTCTATGTAACGAAGCCAAACAGCCCCGTTGTTTTTGAATAGCTGATTCTCATAGACCCTTCTTTCCTCAAACTCATTCATATACAAGTTGGCGTATTATGGGGCGACGTTGGAGCCCATGGCGGTTCCCTTCACCTGGACAAACCAGTCATCCTGAAAGAGGGAATAATTCCAGTATAAGACTAAACAGAGCAATTTTTCAATAAAACAACATTGTTCTACCGTGTATCTACCACTTACTATGAGAGTCTTTCTCATAATAGCTACTCCAGTTTCGTGCTTGATGGAGGTGTATAGACTCCTCACATTCATAGTAAATAATAGATACCGGCTAGTAGGCAGTTCTAACATTTTAGCTCTTTCTAAAAAAAACTGGCCATTTTCATGACCTCTGGTTGCAGCAATTTGTCTATGAATTTAGAGATATTTGTAAACACAGATTCTATACTGGAGACTATGGGCCTCCCCGGGGGTCTATAAAGATCCTTATGAATTTTTGGGACCGTATAAAAGATTGGGGTCCTTGGTTTCTCTGCATATAAATACTCGGCCAATTTCTGATCATTATTGGGCTCCATGTACTAAGCAATCAGCGAGCTACCCGCAACAAATCTCGCGTCCAAACTCGCAAAACTGATATGTACAAAGCCGTCAATTATGTAAAAACTCACATCTTTAAAATTGCGAGCGTACTTATCCGCCATACCTCGCTACCTCTCCATTTTTTACTGTAATTAGACACATTTGACCACCAACTCGCCAAAAACGAATGTACTAAAAAATCTATTTGTCCGCTCGCGTCAATCTCCGCCCCCACCTCGTACCAAGGTACAAAACAATAGGAAAGCCACTAGACGCCAGTCTATACATATATAAAAGGCAGTAATATCAGCATTGTACTTACATTGTTCATTTCAGCAGCTATGGAGAGAATTCTGTTTTTGTTTATTCTCCGTTTGATGCAAATCCGGGCTAGAAGACAGAATACTGGAAATGTAGCTAATCGATTGGTTAGAAGAAGGAGAGTTTGAGTCCCCCGTGTATTCCTTCCACGGGTTGGTTTGCACGGCCTTTCTGACCGAGAGATCATACAAAGATTCCGGCTTGATCGTGAATCGATATTACACCTGTATCGAGAGATTGAAGATCATTTGGAGCCGATGACTGCTCGTTCACAAGCTATTCCGGGACTTCTGGAACTATTAGCTGCATTGCATTTTTTTGCAACAGGCTCTTTTCAGGCAGTTTCTAGCGTCATTATTGGAATGAGTCAATCTGCTTTTTCACGCCACTTATCCAAAGTAATAGGGGCTATGATGGTTATTTTTCATCGATATGTTTGTTTGCCATCTACCCCTGAAGAATGGCAATCTATAAAGTCAAATTTCTATAGGATGGCTGGGATGCCCAATGTCCTAGGTGCCATAGACTGTACCCATGTTGCTGTAAGACCACTTCAAGCTCGTGAGGAGATCTATAGGAATAGAAAGCATTTCCATTCCTTGAATGTCCAGATGGTCTGTGACCCCAACATGAGGATTATCAGTGTCTGTTCTAACTTTCCTGGCTCCTGTCATGATTCTTACATTTTAAGGCAGACTGGGTTATACCGGAAGTTCGAGGACGGAAATATGCCTGACGGATGGCTTCTAGGTAAGCATAACTGGCGTCTAATATGTTTCTCATTTCAATGTACCAAAATTGCGCCCAATTTGTCGACTGTAATCTGTATAGTTTAAATTTGTATTGTATAGTTCTGAATCTTTATAATTATTCTTATATTAATATTTATATTTATTATATCTTCTATTAGGAGATGGAGGGTACTCATGTACAGAATGGCTGTTGACTCCCTATAACAACCCACAGACCAGAAGTCAAGTATGTTTCAATGAAGCTCACCGATCTACCAGGGGAATTATTGAGAGGACTTTCGGTATTTTGAAAATGCGGTTTCGATGTCTTGATCATTCTGGTGGTGCTATGCAGTATGCACCAGAGAAAGTTGCAAAAATTATATTGGTTTGCTGCATACTGCACAATATTGCAATTAAAAGAGGCTGTCCATTAGAAGATGAAGATCCAATAGATGCTGATGATTTACCAGAAGAAATATGTGTAGAACAAGCTAATAGGCGTGGAAATGCAACAAGGGACATGGTTTCAGAACAATATTTTGTGTTTGAGGATTAAAGTTTCAGTTGATCAATAAAAAAACTTTCTTTATTAACTTGTCTCCATTTTTTTTTTAAGAATTAAGGTTATTAAAAATCACTCATGATAAACAGTTAAATACATAATAGTTGTTGCTCTTCAATTATCAAAGGTTTCAAATAAATAAAGTTTATGATCAAAGTTATTACAGACAATATATTATAGGTAATACATTGTCTTTGTGACATCACACTAGTGTCTACAGCTGCTCTCACTCTTTTACATAATGTGATTAGTGTAATGTAATCCCTCCATAGCTGATGCTAATTCATTTTATTGTGTCATTGAATTGTAGCTGTAACAAGCGACAGTATATTCAACAGTGCTTTATGTTATCAGATAGGATTTTTGAGTTAAAAAGACTTGCTAATTTTATTTGTTTTATTCTAACCTCTATTTTTAACAGCTACTAGGTTTTCCCATATTCAAATAAATACCTTAAGGGCTTACTCTTAACACTTATTTTCTTAACCTTTATAATATATTTTTGCATTCAAGATTTGTTAAAAGAATAGTGGCATATAGAAAATAATGGCAAAATAAATTATTTTATTACAAAATTAGAATCTTTAAACATTATATATTAACAATTGTAAACCAAAGTAACTTGTAATACATATAAACACATCTGAAAAAAAAGGAAATGTTTAGAAACCAAATAACAATTGTAAACCAAAATAAATTCTAATACATATAAACACATATGAAACAAAGAAAATGTTTAGAAACAAAATAACAATTGTAAACCAAAGTAAATTTTAATACATATCAACACATCTGAAACAAAGAAAATGTATAGAAAACAAATATAATTTGTAATAACTATAAACATCGATATTTACAAACCTTCATAAAATACATTAATCTACATATACATTATATTTTTCTCTATTTTTCGGGGATACATATCTATATCAATGCGCTAATGATTGACATAACGATTAATCACGTCATCGTCTAACATGTCGCGTCCTGAACCTTTTGGTGCTGGAGAATTGGTGATATTAGTTTATGCCATGGATAAATATTTCCCTAAACGGATTGGTGGTGTGAGGGGAGTGAGACAGGAATGCAGAGACAAAATTATATACGAGATGCTGAGAAGAATGCATCGTATTTCAAAAATTAAAAGAACAAGACGACAGTGTCTTAGAAAATATAGTGATTTGAAGAGAAGAGAACCGAAGTACTATAAATCGATTCGAAGATTGATAAGGACATGTAAGTTTCAAAATTATATATTAAATAATTTTTAATAATATAAAAAAAGGGTTTATTTTTGAACTGCGTCATCATTGACGAATCCAGGACAATATTATTTTCTGAGTGTTACTTTGACTATATTAGTATATACAATTGCAAAAAGTTACAAAAGTAAACATGCAGAAATGAGTTAGTAGATTAAAATTTAACTATATTACTATATACACTTAAAAGGTTAGAAAACTTAGCATACAAAAAGTTAGTAGAGTAAAATATAACTATATTAGTATATACCATTGAAACATGCAGAACTGAGTTAGTAGGATAAAATATAAATATATTACTATATACCATTGAAACATGTTAGAAAAGTAAGCATGCAGAACTGAATGTTTTGAAAACAAAAAATTACTTGGAATAATTAAAAAAAAAAATTATTCCAATTTTTTTTTATATATATGTTTATAGATATGAGAAGTAGGAGAATGAAGTGTGCACACCCACCACGCTACCTAAGGTCAATGTTGGTGCAAACACCCAGAAGTGAAGCTCTTTCTCCACCTTTGCCAATAACACTATTGGATATTGAATTATCTCCAAATCCATATGAAATTTGTCATAAAAAGACACAGACAGGTAATGACTTATTATTTAAATTTTAAATCATATATTTTAGGTTTTGGCTTAAAAAGTTTTAGCATGCAATATTAATCAAGTTGCTAGTTTACTTCTATTATCATTTTTTTCCTCATTAACTTTCTATCTTTATTTGAAAAAGAAGGCATCTAAGCTAAGGAGCCAGCCAATTTTTGGTTGAGCACCATGGACAGCACTCTTTGATTGGTTCTGTCCAATTAGCAAGTACAACACAGTTGGTTCACCAAAAATGGGCTGGCATCTAAACTTAGATTCTTGCTTTTCAAATAAAGATACAAAAAGAATGAAGTAAAATAGAAAGTTTATTTAAATTGCATGCACTATCTGAATCATGAAACTTAGAAATTGGGTTCTATGTCCCTTTTAATGATTATTATTATTGTTTTAAATAATATATCCTAGGTTTTTGATTTAATAGTTTTCTATCTTTATCTTTGTAATTACGTTCGTAGATATTACCATGGAAGACATGGAAACTAGTATGGAAATGGAAGAATTTCAAAATCCTGATAGTGTGACAATATTTGAAGCATTGACTTCAGATGATACTCAACCAAGGATAGAAGTTTTACCAACAATGATGGTAGATAAAGGTATGTTTCATACTCAGTAATCTTAAATCTAAGAAAATCCAAGTTTTAACTAATACATATTGTATATTTCAAATAGGAGTTGGCTCAGATGAAAGCTTTAAAGGAGTGGACATAAGTGTAGAAGCTAATATAGTAGATAACGTAGATAACAGCACATCAGGAGGTAATATTTGTGATGAAAAACCCTATCATACATTGAATATGTATATGAAAATTGAATTAAAATTTGCTTTGCATTTATTTTTCTACAGATTTATCTTCAACATCAACTATTGAAACTGCAGACAAAAGTATTCAGAGTTGTCTTGAAGATCATGTTAAACAAAACATTTCTAAAATTAGGGCAACTTTGGGAATGTTAATGGAGCAAGTAGATTTTTTATACCGTAAATATGTTATTTGATTTCATTTTTTGTTTTGTCATGATGATTGTCAGAAGAATGACAATTAATAAATGAGAAAAACTTTTGTGTTGAAGAATCAAAAGTGAGTTTGAATTTATGTAAATAAACTTTTTTTTTGGCCATAAAAAAAATTGTCTTTATTAAATAATAACATTTTAAACTTAAAATATACAAAAATAACTTATTAAACAATATATAGATGAAAAAAAAATGAACAGTGACTAATATAGTGTTATAAATAATAAATTAAATGTTCACTCCAGACGTGGCCTCTTTGGGTCTGTTGTACCCTCCCTTTCACTCACAATAGCCAACAGAGATTGTAATGTCCTTTCACTGATGGTTAAAGCTCTGTTAATTTGCTGGTTTTTGTCTTCATCCATCTGCCTCTGCCACTGGAACATCTCTCTTTGCAGCTGTAATTTCTGCATTTCTATCTCATTCCTTTGCATTTCTATTTCCACATTTTTTTCTGACAGAGCAGCCCAGCGGTCAATATTAGTGTTAATAATATTTTGCATTTCTCTGTTGTCCTCTCTGTATTGCCTTGCAAGTGTCAACATTTCCCTCAATGCAACATCGCCCAATAGTCCTTCTGCCGGTGTATTGTCAATATTTACACCACCTGTTTGCAGTGCAATTGGTGGTGCCTGTGTTTCAACAGGTTCCTCAATGTTTTCTGGTGTGTGAATTTCATCCGGTTGTGCATCTCCCAAATCTTCAAGAATATCTGGAGTCTCACTTCCATCATGCCCTCCTGGTGGTTCATCTTGAATGGGATTTTCCACTATCGGCATGAGATTGATAGTGATCTCCCTTGATGAGTTTTCTTCTTCTAGATCAAGACATAACAAATTGTTAGTAAATAAAAATAAAATGTTATAAAAACACTTGCAGAAATAGAATAGAAGGAGAGAGCAGATACAACCGTCATACACCAATTTAAGTTATATTATATATATATACATATGTGATACATACCATCAAATAATGGAGATGAATGTCCAGTCAATCGCTGGAAAAGACGTCCCAAATCACCTATAAAAAAATAAATAACATAAAAATAAATAAATAAATAAAATTAAAATGTTTTTTTGTCAATGTAACTATATATTCAAAATTATTAATGGAAATGTATTTTGCAATTAACTGGACACTGAAGCAAAAATAATCTTTTTGAGAATAAGATATATTGCATGGAATTTCTATCAACTTTCTTATGTAATACTATGATCAATTCTCAAAAAGAAAATAATGATACATTTTAAAACCATTAGAAAGTTGATTACAATAGCATGCATGCTCTACACGAATCCTCATTTAAAAAAATTTGTACAGTGTCCCTTTCATGAAAATCTATGATCATTGCTATTTGTCCTTCAAATTACATTCCATCTGTAAAAGATCTCGAAATAGAATATGTCAATAATGACATTTGACATTTAAAAAAAATAATAAAAAAAAAAAAATTGAGAGATAAAAGAGATAAAACACACAACATTGAAATTATTCATTTGTAAAGTACTTACCAGTTGCTCTACCAACACCAGTTTCTGGAGTGCTGGTCCTTAGATCAGGAAGTGTGTCCGCCGAGGAAGCTGTGTGTGTAACATTAGATGTTGAGCGTATTAATTGTCCATGTGTAAAACTGGCCGAAGGTCTGGAAACAGCTGCACTGGGTGGTCTTGAAACCGCAGAAGATGAAGTAGAACAAGTGGGCACTTCGTTACTCCTCACAGGCTCTGCTTGTGTTGTTGGCGTCGCTTTAAAAAAAAATAAAAAAAATTAGGTGTATTTTTATTTCTAGTTGAAACTGAAAGCTAAAAGTGTTAATAATAATAATTACAGCAGTGAATGCAGGCTCAATCATTAAAGGGACATGCCAACCACCTTTTTTTATGATTTGGAAAGAGAATGCAGTTATAAACATCTTTATAATTTACTTATATTATCTAATTTGTTTTATTCTCTTGATATTCTTTGTTGAAAAGCATTTGATTGATGCACAAAGAAGCCTCGTGTGATTGGCTCAACATGTGTATTTATTTTTCTTCAACTAAGAATATCTAGAAAATGAAGCCAAAGAAATAATGGAAGTAATTTGTAATGTTGTTTAAATTTCAATTCTCTATCCGAATCATTAATAAAAGATTTTGGGTTTAGTGGCCCTTTAAAGGGACATGAACAAATATAATTACCTTTACAAATTGCATAAGAAAATGCTTTTTCAAAAATATTTAATTGTATTATGTTTTTGCATTCATTGGATTTTTATACTTTGAGGAAAAGCAAATCTATACAGGCACAGTAAATGATCATTGGTTGATGCACATAGATGGTTCATGTGACTGCGTCAACTATGTGCATAGCTATATCTGAAAAAAGTATATGTTTATAAAGCGGAGAACAATTTGGAAAGATGTTAACAATAATATTCTATAGTCAAATAACGCAACATGGAAATCAATAGATCAGAAATTTAAGAAGGCATGTGATCTGGGGTTAGTCTCATGATTAATGTCGGACATACAACAATATTATTTTAATAGTTTCAAATTACATTATTTCTATTGTCATTATCTCTTTAAGGTTTCTATGCAATACTGGTTTGAAAATAAACACATGGGTGTTATCTTTAGGGATCACTATATTAATAATCAACAAATCTTTAGTTCCGTTAGACCATTAAAAAAAGGCAGTATAACAACACTATTATTGTACAATCCCTATATATACATATATGCGACATAAATGATTACAGTATTTGGGGCCTAAATGGCTTGTACAATCCCTTATACATATATGCGACATAAATGATTACAGTATTTGGGGCCTAAATGGCTTGTACAATCCCTTATACATATATGCGAGATAAATGATTACAGTATTTGGGGCCTAGATGGCCTATATAGATTAGGATACTGAAGCGTAAGAAGTCAGATAATGTTATTTTAAAGAAATATATATTGGAGACAATGACCTATCATAACTTTAAAAAAAACATTTACGTCAACTATGTTGTACATTTACCTCTTAAATCACTGTCACAATCATCTGTTATGCCAGTGATGATCTCTGGTCCCAGACGCTGAACAAGCTTCTGCTCATAATCATTGAGGTCTGCCACATATGCTGGTCCACCTCCGGTAGCACGTGCCAAATTTTTTTCTCTGGCCAATTTAGCTTTGGCGAAGCGTTTAATGTCGTTGTAACGCTTCTTCAGCTGATCGACATCCTTTTTTCCTGGACCCTGGGCACTAACAGCGTCGCTGATCCTTTGCCAGATCTGCTTCCTCCTAGAAAAATTTGTCTGTTTGACACGACATCCAAACAAATAATCATAAGAGTCAATAATCATGTCAATCAAAACGACGTTTTGCTGATGAGAAAAGTGAGGATTCTTGGATTTTGAAGCGGTTTCAGATCCAGATGAAGCCATATCGAAATTGTAAATAAAGATCACAAAAACGAGCGCTCTGTAATTACTCTCCAAAAATTTTGGAACAATAATAAAGTTGTTTAGAAAAGTTGTACATTTATAGGAGCAAAATTCTATTCCCGTGACTACTATGACGTTCATGACACCTTACATGTCACGTGTTAACAATTGGCCAGACAATTCAACTGAAAGTTAAGTACATCAGCTTAGTCGCGGCGAGCGAGGCGTCAAATTTATCAATATTCCGCCACTGCTCGCGGCGGGCTAGACGTGTCTATTTATTGTGGGATTATTAGTACATAGCTACAGCGGACACCATTTCGCCCGCGGCGAGTAACGGCGAGTTTAGCCGCGTCTAAAATGACGGATGAATTGACGGCTTAGTACATGGAGCCTCCATTTGATCCAAAATGTGCTTAATATCCCTCTGTATTTTATAGACTGGGTTGGCTGGGATCTTTCTATAGGTGACAGGGTCTTCTAGCTGGGTTCTTATTTCCTCTATATAATACTCTCTGTCCATTATGATAGTAGCCCCTCCCTTATCAGCCCTCTTTAAAATGATATTGCTGTTAGTTTTTAGAGATTTGAGTGCCAAATTATCACATTTAGAGAAATTGCCCATTCTTGTATGTTGTTTATTAATAACCTCTTTCTTTTTAACCATAGTTTGTATTTGTTTGATCTCATTCTCCACTAAATTGATGAAGGTATTCATACTATGGTTAAAAATGTTAGGACAAAAAGAACTTTTTTTCTTTAGGTCTAAATTTTGTAAAGATAACATTGTTTTATTTTTGTCAAAGTTTCTCTCAATTCCTGAATGATTCATGCCCTCTCCAAAATACAATTTTAATCTAATATTCCTAAACAGTCTATGCAAGTCTTTAGTTAACTCAAAAAAGTCAATCTCTTTACGAGGACAATAAGACAGTCCCTTGTTCAACATAGACAGTTCTTGGTTTGTTAGATTTTGTTTAGAAATATTTACCACAGTGACCTGTGATCCGTTCACTTCTTCGATGCCGCTTTCCTTTGTGACTTCCTCACTTGATCCGACGTCTGATATGACTGGCTCATTCCTTTTCTTGTGATGTTTTCGGCCCACCCGGCGGCATCGCTTTCGCCGCCACTCAGCTCGAAAGGGGATGAATCAGCGCCTGCCGATGACGTGTTAGAGTGTTCCGAGTCACTGCCATCTTGTTGCCGTCTCTTCTGATTGGCTCTCCTAGTTGCACCAATTCTACTGGCATTCTGGTAACCCTGGAAACCTCCACACCACTTGTATACTCTACCCAGCTTGTAAGGTATATATTGGGACAAAGTCCATAAGGCCTAAAGATTTTGAACAGACCCGGAGTGGTCCATAAGAATTCTGCGTTGAACGAGATTGGTGTAAGTGATGATATAGGGGAGGATAGTTTTCCATATTTCTTTCCTAGTGAAACCCAATAGCTAAAAAAATGAATTATATAAAGTACTTTTATGCGTGGTTGAAAGTCTATGTTGAGGAGAGGTCCAATAAAGAATCCCAACTATTGGGATATGAAGAATATGTGAGTCAAGCTTTAAAGATATTTCTGTGCCAATCCAATACCTTTTGGAGAGTAACTGCCTGATTGTAGAGGGATATGTTAAGACACCCAATCCACCTTCATCAAGAGAACAACATAAAGAGAATGTCGTTAAGCAATTTCTGATAATTTGCTTTAAATAACTTGCATGGCTTGTTAGAGAGTTCTATACCAAGAAATCACAGGAAATTGTGTTTCCTATTATAGGCTAAATTACAAGTGGTGTGCTAACTGTTGCGAGCAAGCAATTTTAGATATTTTTTGGCCTTTTGCATGCAACAGAAATAGCGCATGTTTTATGAGTTGAAAGTAAACGCATGCACTTGAGTGCAATTGAATTATTAATGCTCTGTTGGTCACACTCAGACACACTATGATTGCTTTGCACTTAAATACAAAGTATCCTGTAGTTATAGTTCAGATTTAAGTAATACTCCAAACAATGTAACAATGTAAGTGCAAACTTGCTTGTATATAGAAAACTCTGATCCACTTATGAGTAGAGAACATAAAACCACTAACTTAAAGTGTGAATAGTGTAGACGGTTAAATCGGTATCTTGGTATATTCAAAAGATTACCTTATGTCCGTTGTATGTCTCTACGTGGATGGTAAGAAGGCTCCTTGTAGTCGGAAATAGAGACACTCCTCAGTCTCTTAGAAAGGAATCTTGAGCAATGACGAAAAGATCCGCTACAAGGAAAGCACATACAGCCGCAATAGTTGCAAATAAAAGCCGACTTTATTGAAAGTCTAAGTGAAGCCCAGGTACATACAAGCTCGGGAGGGAGCACAAAGAATGAAACGTCCGACGCGTTTCCTGCCCGGAGGCACTTCGTCACATGCGGCTGTATGTGCTTTCCTTGTAGCGGATCTTTCCGTCATTGCAATTGAATTATGTCAGGTTATCACTGGTTAACTGTTACGCAAGACAAAAAAGGGGCACAAAAAACTAAAAAATGCATTTAATAGTACAGCTACACTCATAAGAAATTGCATTATAAGTTACTAGACGGTAAACCTTCCCAGAGGGCAGTCTATTTTTTTAAAGTGAGGTAAAACTAAAAAACAATTAAAAAAATCTAAAATTACAGAAAAAAATAAACGTAATTATCCAAATAATTTTTTTTTTTTAAACCTAAACTAATACCCCTATAAAAATAAAAATGCCCTCCCACAATAAAAACACCCCCTAATCTAACACTAAACTACCAATAGCCCTTAAGAGGGCCTTTTGTAGGGCATTGCCCCCTAAAAGTACCCCCCCCATCCATACAACCCCCAAAAATAAAATAACTAAGTCTAAAAAAAACCTAAGCTACCCATTGCTCCTTAAGGGGAATTTGTATAGGCATTGCCCTTAAAGGGACAGTCTACACCAGAATTTTTATTGTTTTAAAAGATAGATAATTACCCATTTCCCAGTTTTGCTTAAAGGGACACTGAACCCAAATTTTTTCTTTTGTAATTCAGAAAGAGCATGCAATTTTAAGCAACTTTCTAATTTACTCCTATTATCAATTTTTCTTCGTTCTCTTGCTATCATTATTTGAAAAAGAAGGCATCTAAGCTTTTTTTTTGGTTTCAGTACTCTGGACAGCAATTTTTTATTGGTGGATGAATTTATCCACCAATCAGCAAGGACAACCCAGGTTGTTCACCAAAAATGGGCCGGCATCTAAACTTACATTCTTGCATTTCAAATAAAGATACCAAGAGAATGAAGAAAATGTGATAATAGGAGTAAATTAGAAAGTTGCTTAAAATTTCATGCTCAATCTGAATCACAAAAGAAAATTTTTGGGTACAGTGTCCCTTTAACTAACACATTTATAATAATATACTTTTAACCTCTGTGATTATCTTGTATCTAAGCCTCTGCAAACTGCCCCTTTTTTCAGTTCTTTTGACAGACTTGCAGTTTAGCCAATCAGTGCCCGCTCCCAGATTACTTCACGTGCACAAGCACAGTGTTATCTATATGAAATATGTGAACAAACACCCTCTAGTGGTGAAAAACTGTTAAAATGCAATCTGAAAAGAGGTGGGCTTCAAGGTCTAAGAAATTAGCATATGAACCTCCTAGGTTAAGCTTTCAACTAAGAATACCAAGAGAACAAAGCAAAATTGGTGATAAAAGTAAATTGGAAAATTGTTTAAAATTACATGCTCTATCTGAATCATGAGAGTTTATTTTGGCCTAGACTGTCCCTTTAAAAGGGCAATCAGCTCTTTAGTGCCATTAAAAAAAAAAAATCCCTAATCTAAAAAAAAAAAAACACACACACAAAAAAAAAGGGCAGCATTTAAATAAAAAAGCCCTAATCTAAAAAACAAAAACCTAAGTCTAACCCCCGAAATAGGTACTCACAGTTCCTTAAGTCCGGCGGTGAGTACCTATTTAGGGTTAGACTTGGTTTGTTTGTTTTGGGGTGTTTTTTTTTTTAGATTAGGGCTTTTTATTTAAATGGGCAGCAAAAGAGCTGATTGCCATTTTAAGGGCAATAGGTAGCTTAGGTTTTTATATACTTAGGTTTTTTATTTTGGGGGGGTTGTGTGGGTAGGGGGGTTACTTTTATGTGGTAATTGGTACTTTATTTAAGTAAAAGAGCTGATTGCTTTAGGGCTTTTAAGGGCTATTTGTAGTTTATATTTAGATTAGGGGGTGTTTTTATTTTGGGGGTGCTTTTTTATTTTTATAGAGGTATTACGTTAGGTTTATTTTATTTTTTTACTTTGGATAATTTCATGTTTTTTTCTGTAATTTTAGATTTTTTTATTTTAAAATATTTTTTTTTTTAAATAATATTAGGACTTTTTATTTTAATTGTATGTTAGTTTTTTAAATCTTTTGTAAATTTTTCATTCATTTATTAAGAAGATAGTTTTTTATTTTATGTTATTGGTTTTAACTTAGGGGGTGTTAGGTTAGGAGGCTTAGTAATTAGATTAATTCTTTGCATTGTGGGAGGTTGGTGGTTTAGGGGTTAATATTGTAATGAGGTAGTTGGCGTTGTGGCAGTTTTTGCGTTTTATGGGTAAATAGTGTAATTAGGTAGTTTGTGGGGGTTTGGCGGGTTAATGGTTAATATTTTAATTATGTTATTTGCATTGTTGCTTAATTTGTGGATTAGGGGTTAATCACTTTATTATTTTCCGATGTGGGGGTTGGCGGTTTAGAGGTACATTTTGCGCATGCGTTAGGTGTTAGTTAATATTTCTTGCGGGCGGTTATTTTTTTTGTTAATACTTTGTGCGGGCGTTAATGTTTTTTTTGTTAATACTTTGTGTGGGCGTTTATGTTTTTTTGTTGTTAATACTTTGTGTGGGCGTTTATGTATTTTTGTTAATATTTTGGCATCTACGGCACCAATACGCTCGCCTAAGATCGCCTAACATTGCGGCCGTGGACCTGAATACGTTCTCCAAAGTTACCAAAAAAGCTGTCAAAAAGCCGCGCACCAAGTACGGTGCGATGAGCAGCGGACTGTTGTTAACTAACAGTCATCGATCTCGCTGCTCTTCGGCTTTTTTTCAGCTTTCTTGGTACCCTGTCACTAAACATCCACACTATACTATACAGTTTACCCCCTATACCGCCGCTCCTGGACCCCGCCGCACCAAAATAAAGTTATTAACCCCTAAAACCACCGCTCTCGGAGCCCACCACAACTCTAATAAATGTATTAACCCCTAAACCGCCGCTCCCAGAGCCCACCGCCACCTACATTATACATATCAAACCCTAATCTTCCGCCCCCTATACCGCTGCCACCTACATAAAGTTATCAACCCCTATCCTGCCTCTCCCGGACCCAGCCGCAACGAAATAAAGTGTTTAACCCCTAAACCGCTGCTCCCGGAACCCACCGCAAATAAATAAAGTGTTTAACCCCTAACTTAAATATAATTTAAATAAATCGAAATAAATTATTCCTTTTTAAAACTAAATACTTACCTATAAAATAAACTCTAAGGCCTAGATTTAGAGTTCGGCGGTAGCCGTCAAAACCAGCGTTAGAGGCTCCTAACGCTGGTTTTGGCCGCCCGCTGGTATTTGGAGTCAGTGATTAAAGGGTCTAACGCTCACTTTACAGCCGCGACTTTTCCATACCGCAGATCCCCCTACGCCATTTGCGTAGCCTATCTTTTCAATGGGATCTTTCTAACGCTGGTATTTAGAGTCGTTTCTGCAGTGAGCGTTAGAGCTCTAACGACAAGATTCCAGCCGCCTGAAAAAAGCAGGAGTTAAGAGCTTTCTGGCTAACGCCGGTTTATAAAGCTCTTAACTACTGTGCCCTAAAGTACACTAACACCCATAAACTACCTATGTACCCCTAAACCGAGGTCCCCCCACATCGCCGCCACTCGATTAAAATTTTTAACCCCTAATCTGCCGACCGCCACCTACGTTATCCCTATGTACCCCTAATCTTCTGCCCCTAACATCGCCGACCCCTATGTTATATTTATTAACCCCTAATCTGCCCCCCACAACGTCGCCGACACCTACCTACACTTATTAACCCCTAATCTGCCGAGCGGACCTGAGCGCTACTATAATAAAGTTATTAACCCCTAATCCGCCTCACTAACCCTATCATAAATAGTATTAACCCCTAATCTGCCCTCCCTAACATCGCCGACACCTACCTTCAATTATTAACCCCTAATCTGCCGACCGGAGCTCACCGCTATTCTAATAAATGTATTAACCCCTAAAGCTAAGTCTAACCCTAACACTAACACCCCCCTAAGTTAAATATAATTTTTATCTAACGAAATAAATTAACTCTTATTAAATAAATGATTCCTATTTAAAGCTAAATACTTACCTGTAAAATAAATCCTAATATAGCTACAATATAAATTACATTTATATTATAGCTATTTTAGGATTAATATTTATTTTACAGGTAACTTTGTATTTATTTTAACCAGGTACAATAGCTATTAAATAGTTAAGAACTATTTAATAGTTACCTAGTTAAAATAATTACAAATTTACCTGTAAAATAAATCCTAACCTAAGATATAATTAAACCTAACACTACCCTATCAATAAAATAATTAAATAAACTACCTACAATTACCTACAATTAACCTAACACTACACTATCAATAAATTAATTAAACACAATTGCTACAAATAAATACAATTAAATAAACTATCTAAAGTACAAAAAATAAAAAAGAACTAAGTTACAGAAAATAAAAAAATATTTACAAACATAAGAAAAATATTACAACAATTTTAAACTAATTACACCTACTCTAAGCCCCCTAATAAAATAACAAAGACCCCCAAAATAAAAAATGCCCTACCCTATTCTAAAATACAAAAATTACAAGCTCTTTTACCTTACCAGCCCTGAACAGGGCCCTTTGCGGGGCATGCCCCAAGAATTTCAGCTCTTTTGCCTGTAAAAAAAACATACAATACCCCCCCCCCAACATTACAACCCACCACCCACATACCCCTAATCTAACCCAAACCCCCTTAAATAAACCTAACACTAATCCCCTAAAGATCTTCCTACCTTGTCTTCACCATCCAGGTATCACCGATCCGTCCTGGCTCCAAGATCTTCATCCAACCCAAGCGGGGGTTGGCGATCCATAATCCGGTGCTCCAAAGTCTTCCTCCTATCCGGCAAGAAGAGGACATCCGGACCGGCAAACATCTTCTCCAAGCGGCATCTTCTATGTTCTTCCATCCGATGACGACCGGCTCCATCTTGAAGACCTCCAGCGCGGATCCATCCTCTTCTTCCGACGACTAGACGACGAATGACGGTTCCTTTAAGGGACGTCATCCAAGATGGCGTCCCTCGAATTCCGATTGGCTGATAGGATTCTATCAGCCAATCGGAATTAAGGTAGGAATTTTCTGATTGGCTGATGGAATCAGCCAATCAGAATCAAGTTCAATCCGATTGGCTGATCCAATCAGCCAATCAGATTGAGCTCGCATTCTATTGGCTGTTCCGATCAGCCAATAGAATGCGAGCTCAATCTGATTGGCTGATTGGATCAGCCAATCGGATTGAACTTGATTCTGATTGGCTGATTCCATCAGCCAATCAGAATATTCCTACCTTAATTCCGATTGGCTGATAGAATCCTATCAGCCAATCGGAATTCGAGGGACGCCATCTTGGATGACGTCCCTTAAAGGAACCGTCATTCGTCGTCTAGTCGTCGGAAGAAGAGGATGGATCCGCGCTGGAGGTCTTCAAGATGGAGCCGGTCGTCATCGGATGGAAGAACATAGAAGATGCCGCTTGGAGAAGATGTTTGCCGGTCCGGATGTCCTCTTCTTGCCGGATAGGAGGAAGACTTTGGAGCACCGGATTATGGATCGCCAACCCCCGCTTGGGTTGGATGAAGATCTTGGAGCCAGGACGGATCGGTGATACCTGGATGGTGAAGACAAGGTAGGAAGATCTTTAGGGGATTAGTGTTAGGTTTATTTAAGGGGGTTTGGGTTAGATTAGGGGTATGTGGGTGGTGGGTTGTAATGTTGGGGGGGGGGTATTGTATGTTTTTTTTTACAGGCAAAAGAGCTGAAATTCTTGGGGCATGCCCCGCAAAGGGCCCTGTTCAGGGCTGGTAAGGTAAAAGAGCTTGTAATTTTTGTATTTTAGAATAGGGTAGGGCATTTTTTATTTTGGGGGTCTTTGTTATTTTATTAGGGGGCTTAGAGTAGGTGTAATTAGTTTAAAATTGTTGTAATATTTTTCTTATGTTTGTAAATATTTTTTTATTTTCTGTAACTTAGTTCTTTTTTATTTTTTGTACTTTAGATAGTTTATTTAATTGTATTTATTTGTAGCAATTGTGTTTAATTAATTTATTGATAGTGTAGTGTTAGGTTAATTGTAGGTAATTGTAGGTAGTTTATTTAATTATTTTATTGATAGGGTAGTGTTAGGTTTAATTATATCTTAGGTTAGGATTTATTTTACAGGTAAATTTGTAATTATTTTAACTAGGTAACTATTAAATAGTTCTTAACTATTTAATAGCTATTGTACCTGGTTAAAATAAATACAAAGTTACCTGTAAAATAAATATTAATCCTAAAATAGCTATAATATAAATGTAATTTATATTGTAGCTATATTAGGATTTATTTTACAGGTAAGTATTTAGCTTTAAATAGGAATCATTTATTTAATAAGAGTTAATTTATTTCGTTAGATAAAAATTATATTTAACTTAGGGGGGTGTTAGTGTTAGGGTTAGACTTAGCTTTAGGGGTTAATACATTTATTAGAATAGCGGTGAGCTCCGGTCGGCAGATTAGGGGTTAATAATTGAAGGTAGGTGTCGGCGATGTTAGGGAGGGCAGATTAGGGGTTAATACTATTTATGATAGGGTTAGTGAGGCGGAGTAGGGGTTAATAACTTTATTATAGTAGCGCTCAGGTCCGCTCGGCAGATTAGGGGTTAATAAGTGTAGGTAGGTGTCGGCGACGTTGTGGGGGGCAGATTAGGGGTTAATAAATATAACATAGGGGTCGGCGATGTTAGGGGCAGAAGATTAGGGGTACATAGGGATAACGTAGGTGGCGGCGATTTGCGGTCGGAAGATTAGGGGTTAATTATTTTAAGTAGCTTGCGGCGACGTTGTGGGGGGCAAGTTAGGGGTTAATAAATATAATATAGGGGTCGGCGGGGTTAGGGGCAGCAGATTAGGGGTACATAGGGATAACGTAGGTGGCGGCGGTTTACGGAGCGGCAGATTAGGGGTTAAAAGTGTAATGCAGGGGTCAGCGATAGCGGGGGCGGCAGATTAGGGGTTAATAAGTGTAAGGCTAGGGGTGTTTAGACTCGGGGTACATGTTAGAGTGTTAGGTGCAGACGTAGGAAGTGTTTCCCCATAGGAAACAATGGGGCTGCGTTAGGAGCTGAACGCTGCTTTTTTGCAGGTGTTAGGTTTTTTTTCAGCTCAAACAGCCCCATTGTTTCCTATGGGAGAATCGTGCACGAGCACGTTTTTGAGGCCGGCCGCGTCCGTAAGCAACTCTGGTATCGAGAGTTGTATTTGCGGTAAAAATGCTCTACGCTCCTTTTTTGGAGCCTAACGCAGCATTTGTTTGAACTCTCGATACCAGAGTTAAATTTATGGTGCGGCCAGAAAAAAACCCGCGGAGCGTTAACAGCCCTTTTACCGCCAAACTCCAAATCTAGCCGTAAGATAGCTACAATATAACTAATAGTTACATTATAGCTATCTTAGCATTTATTTTTATTTTACAGGCAACTTTGTATTTATTTTAACTAGGTAGAATAGTTATTACATAGTTATTAACTATTTAATATCTACCTAGTTAAAGTAAATACAAAAGTACCTGTAAAATAAAACCTAACCTAAGATACAATTACACCTAACACTACACTATAATTAAATTAATTACCTGCATTAACTACAATTAACTAAAATTAAATAAAATTAAATAAAATTATCTAAAGTACAACCCCCCCCTAAATTACAGAAAATAGTAAAATAATTACAAGATTTTTAAACTAATTACACCTAATCTAATTCCCCTAACAAAATAAAAAAGCCCCCCAAAATAATAAAAAGCCCTACCCTACACTAAATCACAAATAGCCATTAAAAGGGCTTTTTGCGGGGCATTGCCCCAAAGTAATCAGCTCTTTTACCTGAAAAAAAGTACAATACCCCCCAACATTAAAACCCACCACCCACACACCCAACCCTACTCTAAAACCCACCCAATCCCCCCTTAAAAAAACCTAACACTAACCCCCTTGAAGATCACCCTACCTTGAGACGTTTTCAACCAACCGGGCCAAAGTTCTTAACGAAGCCGGGCGAAGTGGTCGTCCAGATGGGCAGAAGTCTTCATCCAGGCGGCATCTTCTATCTTCATCCATCTGGTGATAGAATTCTATCAGCCAATCGGAATTTAAGGGATACCATCTTGGATGAACCGTCATTAAGTCGTTGGATGTCGTTAGAAGAGGATACTCTGCGTCGGATGTCTTGAAGATGGACCCGCTCCGTGCCGGATGGATAAAGATAGAAGATGCCGCCTGGATGAAGACTTCTGCCTGTCTGGAAAACCTCTTCTGCCCGACTTGGATGAAGACTTCTGCCTGTCTGGAGGACCACTTCTCCGGCTTCGTTGAGGACTTCGGCACAGTTGGGTGAAGACGTCTCAAGGTAGGGTGATCTTCAAGGGGTTAGTGTTAGGTTTTATTAAGGGGGTATTGGGTGGGTTTTAGAGTAGGGTTGGGTGTGTTGGTGGTGGGTTTTAATGTTGGGGGGTATTGTACTTTTTTTACAGGTAAAAGAGCTGATTACTTTGGGGCAATGCCCCGCAAAAAGCCCTTTTAATGGCTATTTGTGATTTAGTGTAGGGTAGGGCTTTTTATTATTTTGGGGGGCTTTTTTATTTTGTTAGGGGGATTAGATTAGGTGTAATTAGTTTAAAAATCCAGGGCGGCGGATTGAAAACCAGGTACCCTGGGCCGGAATAGTGCAGAGCGTACCTGGTAGGAATTTGATAACTTCCAAAAGTAGTTAGATAGTGCCAAACTTACATTCGGAAAATCTGTAGTGACGTAAGCATCGATCTGTTCCGGACTGAGTCCGGCGGATCGTATGTTACGTCACTAAATTCTACTTTTGCCGGTCTGTAGGGTTTGATAACTAAGGCGAATCAGCCTCGCCACAAATATGCTGCGGAATTCCAGCGTATTTGCGGTTGACGGCTTGATAAATACATGCCTTTGTGCGGGCAGTTTGGTGTTTTTTGTTAATACTTTGTGCGGGCGGATAGGTGCTTTTTGTTAATACTTTGTGCGGGCAGTTATTTTTTTGTTAATACTTTGTGCAGGCTTTATGTTTTTTTTTGTTAATACTTCATGCGGCGGTTTATGTTTTTTTGTTAATACTTTGTGCGGGCAGTTAGGTGTTTTTTTGTTATTACTTTGTACGGGCGTTTATATATTTTTTTTGTTAATACTTCGTGCGAGAGGTTAGGTTTTCTTGTTATTATTTTGTGCGGGCATTAATTTTTTTTGTCAATATTTCGTGTGGGCGGTTAGGTAATTTTTTGTTAATGCAGCCAAACTAAGCATTAACAAATAAACACATAACCGCCCGGACAACTTACGATGGCGACGGACACGTTACAAACGCGATTGTAGTATACATAAGGGGTCAAAGATAAGATGTCTCCGGTGTTAGAGGAAAAAAAGGGCTGCATGGGCTTTATCATAAAGATACATAACTAGACATATCTAAATATGTATTTTTATGTGTGTACATATGTGTTTATATGTGTGTACATATGTGTTTATATGTGTGTACATATGTGTTTATATGTGTGTACATATGTGTTTATATGTGTGTACATATGTGTTTATATGTGTGTACATATGTTTTTATATGTGTGTACATATGTGTTTATATGTGTGTACATATGTGTTTATATGTGTGTACATATGTGTTTATATGTGTGTACATATGTGTTTATATGTGTGTACATATGTGTTTATATGTGTATAAATGTATTTACAGGCACATATATACATATAAATACATAAATACATATGTACACACATGTAGACATTTATAAAATTAGATTGAAGCCCTTTGCAGTTAAGTAACAGAAAACATGAAAAATCATATTTATGTATTATTCATTTAATAAATTATTGAACTGTGTATGTACTGTAATAATCAATTAAATCTATAGAATATCAGGCTTTTATTGACGAATCCTATGGGGGATATTTATCAAAGCCTCAACTATGCTGCATTCGCCAGCACCAATACACTCGCCTAACATCGCGAATCTGAATACGATCTCCATAATTATAAAAAAAGCCAGCAAAAAGTAGCGCACCAAGTACGGGGCGATGAGCATCAAACTGTTGTTAACGAACAGTCATCGATCTCGCTGCTATTCAGCTTTTTACCAACTTTATTTATACCCTGTCACTAAACGCCGCCACTATTCCAAAAAGTTTAACCCCTATCCCGCCGCCCCCGGACCCCGCCGCAACTTTAATAAAGTTATTAACCCTTATCCCGCCGCTCCCAGACTACACCACAACCTAAATAAAGTTATTAACACCTATCCCGCCGCTCCCGGACCCCGCCACCACTAAATAAACACATTAACCCTTAAACCTCTGGCCTCCCACATCACTACCATTAATTAAACCTATTAACCCCTAAACCTCCAGCCCCCCAAATTGCCTTAAACAAAATTAAGCTATTAACCCCTAAACCTAACAACCCGCTAACTTTACATTAAAATTACAACATCCCTATCTTAAAATATATTTAAACTTACCTGTAGAATTAAAAGAAACTAATTCTAAACTATTAATTAACCTACCCTAACTATTATACTAAAATTACATTAAACTAGCAATTAAATTAACTATATTACATATTAAAAAAACATAACCCTACTCAAATTATTTAAATCTACTATTAAAAATTACTAAATTAAAAAACGCTAAGTTACAAAAAATAAAAAACACTTAATTACGGAAAAAAAAACCACAGTATGAAAAATAAAAACGTATTACACCTAATCTAATAACCCTATCAAAATAAAAAAGCCCCCCCAAAATAAAAAAAAACCCTAGCCTACAATAAACTACCAATGGCCCTTAAAAGGGCCTTTTGCGTGACATTGCCCCAAAGAAATCAGCTCTTTTACTGGTAAAATAAATACAAACACCCCCCAACAATAAAACTCATCACCCAACCAACCAACCCCCAAATAAAAAGCCTATCTAAAATAACCTAAGCTCCCCATTGCCCTGAAAATGGCATTTGTATGGGCATTGCCCTTAAAAGGGCACTTAGCTCTTTTACCTGCCCAGACCCTACTAAAATGAACCCAAAAAACCCTTAAATAAACCTAACACTAACCCCCGACGATCCACTTACAGTTTTTGAAGTTGCACTTGAAGGATCTATCTAGCTGGCAAGAAGTCTTCATCCAGGCGTCAAGAAGTCTTCATCCGGGCGGCCTCTTCCATCTTCATCCATCCGGCGAAGTCTTCATCCATACGGCCTCTTCTATCTTCAGAGAAAAGAAGACACAGAGGCGCCAATATGGCCTAGTAACGTCTGTACAGAGAAGTATCAACACAATTAAATGGGTACTCACACGGATGAAGCACCCAATGGTGCCAATGAAGCAGACTGGATCAATAGCAGTGGTCCAGCTCACTCTGTGGTGGGTCAGCAGGCGAGATATCCATTCCTGTGGGTAAAAAACACATCCACCATAGCCTAGCACAGTGTAGACAGTTAAAGAAGATACTTAATGGTTACACTTACAATGTGTGGCACACCTCCAGGTGCAATAGTAGCAGACTGGGACCTCTCAGTTGCCCAGAAGACTGTATATTCAGGATCCACTACCAGCAACACGATAAAAAAGTCCCAAGCAGCTGCGAGTGTATCATAAAAACAATATTTTATTTAAAACAAAGCAATGCATTTCTCAGCCTCCAAAGGGCTGTTTCCTCAGGCTATACAAGATGGCGTCCCTTGCATTCCTATTGGCTGAAAGGTTCCAATCAGTCAATAGGATGAGAGCTCAATCCTATTGGCTGTTCCAATCAGCCAATAAGAAGAGAGCTCAATCCTATTGGCTGTTTGGAACAGCCAATAGGATTGAGCTCTCATCCTATTGGTTGATTGGAACTACCAATAGGATTTTAGCAGCTCTAATCCTTTTGGCTGATTGGAACCTTTCAGCCAATAGGAATTCAAGGGACGCCATCTTGGATGACGTCACTTGCATTCAAGTTCCAGTTTACGGCGGCGACCGTATTGAAGAGGAGCTCTGCGTCGAATATCTTCAGGATGGACCCGCTCCACGCCGGATGGATGAAGATAGAAGAGGCCACATGGATGAAGACTTCGCCAGATGGATGAAGATGGAAGAGGCTGCTCAGATGAAGACTTCTTGTTGGCTGGATGGATCCTTCAAGCGGAACTTCAAAAACTGTAAGTGGATCGTCGGGGGTTAGTGTTAGGTTTATTAAGTTTTTTTGGGTGGGTTTTATTTTTAGAGTAGGGTCTGGGCAGGTAAAGAGCTAAATGCCCTTTTAAGGGCAATGCCCATACAAATGCCCCTTTTAGGGCAATGGGGAGCTTAGGTTATTTTAGATAGGCTTTTTATTTGGGGAGTTGGTTGGTTGGGTGGTGGGTTTTATTGTTGGGGGGTGTTTGTATATTTTTTTAACAGGTGAAAGAGCTGATTTCATTGGGCAATTGCCCTGCAAAAGGCCATTGGTAGTTTATTGTAGGCTAGGGTTTTTTTATTTTGGGGGGGCTTTTTTTTAAAAAAAACAATTTTTTATTGAAGTTAAGAGAAATGAAACAGAAAAGATTCATCCATAGACAATATTCACATAGCAATAAGATGAACACTCTTTACACATTAACATAACAAAGTATTAGTTAGGTTACGGTTTTTGGTATTAATTCTGTGCTCCATAGGAGCCATATATAGAAGTAATTGTTAACGAAACAATAAATAGGTGTGTAGCTAGAGCAGTGAAGGGGTTATACCCATAAAGTAAATTGTTTGTGTGAAGATAAGAAGATCTGCAATATGAAATAAAGATATAAGAGTGAAATCTCAGATTAGGTTCGACTAATGTGTCAGTAAAGATTTGGATACAATATAATGGAACTTCAGTTTTATATTATGTAAAAATGGAAATATGGTCCCCACAATGCCATGGATTACACTCTATCTGCTATCTGGTCAAGTAAAGGTAGGGCAAGGGGAGTTAGCTTTTCTTGTTTTGGTCACTCATGGACCACGTTATATAAGGAGGGAGGGAATTCAGCGGGCGAGAGCCTCTCAGAGTGAAATAAGGGAGGGAAGAAGGGACGGAACCTTCTAAAATGACAGAGCAATGTGGTGAAGGCAGCAGGATGCACGTGTACAGAAGAAGGTCTATATGGTACTCTGACAAGTAAGATACACATAACCTCAGAGAGAGAGACTAAGTCATAGGTCCCCCTGATTATAAGCAAATCAGAATGTGTCTATCACATCTACCCTAAACAATTCATATCAATATATAGGAAAACCGACTGACAAGACCAGCAATTTAGTATCACTGATAAAATTCCTGCTTGACACTACCAAGAGCTATATAAAGTAAACCCTCATGTCTCGGCCGTTGACACAAGGGCCACCTAAAGGCACATTGGTATTTTGTGTCATCGATTATTAAAGGTAATGGTAGAAATATTACATTATAGTCAGATGTGGCTAAGGGTAATCAGAATAGTAAATAGAAGTGCACTTACAACCATTTGCATAGCGCCGAGAAGTGATTGTAGAGAATGAGAATATATAAATCTTAGCTGGGAGTTATAGGTAACTTGTGGGTGTCCTATAGTGGAGTTGTTTAATTGTGAGCCCAATTTCTTACACAGTTGAATAAAATATAAGAAGGGGGGTTACAGTAGTCAGTTATGTAAATAACCATATCAAGCATATAAGTCAACTTATTAATAGTTTTGGGATGGACTAAGTCCCAACGTATGCTGAGTATTATGGCTTTTTATAATACAACCACAGTAATTACACCCAATCAGTTCAGTAAGGCCAGCTTTTACATCAAGTAAGGGTTCTAAGTAAAGAGAAAAAACTTACTTCAAATACATCCTATGATTCTAGTTCTAACATAAAAATAAATGGTAATGGTCAGGAATGGTAAGTTTTAAGAAGCCCCAGAAGGTGATCATGTGAACATAGAACATATTGGGGACTGAGGGTAATCTTAAGGGGGTGGGTGAATAACTGTAGGTTGTAGTCTAGAGGACTCCAAGAAAAACAAGTTAAATTTATTAGCTTATATTCAGCCCCCTGAGTGAGACATGAGAGACAGAGGAGGGCAATTTATTTGCAGGAGTAAGGGGTTATTACAAGGGTGCATGTGAGTATTGACCATATAGACTGTGTCGGTTACAGTAAATGAGCTGTAAAAGGGACTTGGGCTTCATTCCCTAATATAAGTAGATGAATACACATAGCATATACTATATAAACTTGTGAATGTCACAGGGCATACTGTTGGTAGGGAGTGAACAACAGTCATTTCTCTGGATTAATATTTTTAGGAGAGAATAGAAAGACATGTATAACCTACATATAGAACATCACCATAGATCACATGGAATATGTTAGTATATATGAACAAGTAATTAGGAGAATACCTTATAAATAAACCTCTAGTAAAGCACAGGACAGTGAAAAAGTAATACAAAAAATAAACAAGCTTGGCATGTGAGTATGTACAGTCTAGTTGTCTGTTGGAGTAGAATTCTATTCATAATCAGCTGCCAAATTTCAATTTATGCAATTCAGTTAATTATGAACCTTGGTGTTAGAGAATAGTAGTGAGCCTCTGGATGCAGAAATGTCCAATGTTAGGTTTGGCTTTCAGGTAAGTAACCATCATAAGTTCTAACACTTGTCATGCTATCTGGAGGTATCAACAGACTTCCCATAAGGGTAGCCTTATGGTGTAGGCTTATTACTGGTGCACAGTGAATACAGATCAGCAAAGGACCTATGATTTGAGGTGCACTATATAAAGTCTCTCTTTAACCCACACCAATAGTATCAAATCGAGTCTGAGCTTGGGAGATAATGTATGAGAAGACTCAATATATTGAAAGCCTCTTGGAGCCAGGAAGAGCCCTCCAATCACTCTGAATCACACACTTTGGCTGTGTTACAGGCTTTACTTGCTGTTTCTCACCTGCAAACTGGGATACCATGATTACCCTACTAGTGCTTGAAATCCGTGGCCCAGGGTAGCAGTCCGGCCCACAGATGTTCCTTGGCTTCCAGCAGTCTCTGAGGGGGTATCTTGAACTACTGCCCTCTGGTGTGTGCTCACCTCAGGCATTTTCAATACGGAAACCTGCTCCTGTGTAGGTGGATCGGCCGCAAGAAACTGTCTGTAAGCAACAGGTGTCCGAGGCAGTAAGTATGCTATTTCCTGTCTGAGGTCTCGGAACTGCTCCTCCATGCTTGCCTGCATGCGCTCTAATACTCGGAAAATCACCGCTGTCAGAGCCATCTGTGGCTATCGTGAAGCTGCAACTCTACGGTGTGATGGTTCTGTGGGCCGTGATCAGCGGTTAGCCAATATTATGCAGGATCGCTAAATTAGCGCAGGCCGTGGAGTTTTCTAATGAGAATGATGATTTCCACAAATTGGAGCCGACATTAAGCTGCAGAGTATGCCTTCCAACAAAGACAGCAGGCTTGATTCAGAGTGCCGCTGGTACGATCAGTGGTAGAGTGGAGGAAGTAGCCATGATTCAATAGATCCTATAGCTTAGCTGTTTGAGGACCCAGGCCGTGTTGCACCACTATTCATGGTGAGCTGTCAGTCTAAGCCTGGTCTATGGAATCTGTCGGTGGTGGTATCTCCAGCTGCCGTTTACAGTAGGCTGCTATTCTAACTCAGATCCAAGAGTGTCAGCAGGTCCGATGACTGTATTGGCTAGTTGGGCCACGAGTGAGGTTGAAGCAGCTTTGTAGGCCCTGATCCTAAGCTAGCTCTTCAAGATATATACGGCTCAAGAGGAGGTACAAAATCACTTCCCCTGTAATCTCTAGGTTGTGGATGTGTAATTTAGGGTTTTTTCAGGTTCAAAGTGAAATAAAATAAGTTTCTATAGTCGGAGCTGAGCAGAAACACATGGTCCCTGCTCGGCTACAGGCTCCACCCCATGGCTTTTTTTATTTTGATAGGACTATTAGATTAGGTGTATTTCGTTTTTATTTTTGATACTGTGGTTTGTTTTTTTCGTAATTTAGTGTTTTTTATTTTTTGTAACTTAGCATTTTTTTTTTTGTAATTTAGTAATTTTTATTAGTAGATTTAAATAATTTGAGTAGGGTTAGGGTTTTTTAATATGTAATGTAGTTTATTTAATTGCTAGTTTAATGTAATTTTAGTATAATAGTTAGGGTAGGTTAATTAATAGTTTATAATTAGTTTCTTTTAATTCTACAGGTAATATATTTTAAGATTGGGATGTTGTAATTTTAATGTAAAGTTAGCGGGTTGTTAGGTTTAGGGGTTAATAGCTTAATTTAGTTTATGGCGATGTGGGGGGCTGGCGGTTTAGGGGTTAATAGGCTTAGTTAATGGTAGTGATGTGGGAGGCCAGAGGTTTAGGGGTTAATACGTTTATTTAGTGGTGGCAGGGTCCGGGAGCGGCGGGATAGGGGTTAATACATTTATTTAGTCGCGGCGGTGTCGGGGAACGGTGGAATAGGGGTTAATAACTTTTATTTAGGTTGCGGCGATGTCGGGCGGCAGATTAGGGGTGTTTAGACTCAGGCTTATGTCAGGGTGTTAGTTGTAAACGTTACTTGTTTTCAACCATAGAAATCAATGGGATAACTGGCAGCATCGAACATGAGCTTTCGCTGCTTTCAGACTCCCATTGATTCCTATGGCATTCGTGGCCTCCAGGGTGGCGGATTGAAAACCAGGTACGCTGGGCCAGAATAGCCACAAGCGTACCTGTTAACTATTTGATAACTTTTTAAAAGTGTCAAATAGTGCTGAATGTGTATTCGGAACATCTGTAATGACGTAAGCATCGATCTGTGTCGGATTGAGACCAGCGGATCGTATGTTACTTCACAGATTTCGACTTTTGCCAGTCTGCAGGCTTTGATAACTAGGTCGGATCAAGCTCGCCACAATTACGCTGCGGAATTCCAGTGTATTTGCGGTTGACGGCTTGATAAATATCCCCCAATATGTCTTTTATACATAAATAAGACATTAGGGCTGACATTGTTTTAAATAAGTCTAACATAGATCTCATGGCACCGGTATTTTTATATTGCTCTTCAAATGGAACATAAATGTTATTTACAGATGCACACTGTATACTTGTTTCTTTCCAACATGTTTCTTTCATATTTTCTAACAAACATTTGGTGCTCACACAGAACTATATGTATTGATTACATTTCTTATTATATACTGTTTGGTTTCCTTTGATTATGCTAACTGATACTTAAATGAAAAGAAGTCTTAATAATTTATTTATATCGAGTACAAGATATCTAACAGCGCTCAGCCCGGTTCCTTATAGCTCCTGGATAGAGGGTATCTAGCTTACCCTAGTAAGAACAACAGAAAAAACACAAATAATCCAAGAGCGCCAACTATAAGGCAAAGGAAAAATCTAACAAATACATCAGTGATTATAAAACATTATCAAACATTTAATTCAAAAACACAGAAATAAAGAAATAATGCTCACCAAAAATGTCAACGCGTTTCGGCCTCTTTAACAGGCCTTTTTCAAGACTGAGGCCGAAACGCGTTGACATTTTTGGTGAGCATTATTTCTTTATTTCTTGCTTTTTGAAATTTTATTGCACTATGTTATTCTTTTGATTTACAGGGATTACAAGAGTTTATATTGAACAGGAAGGTAAAACCATCTATCTCAAAGAGTTCATCGCCATCATTCATACGGAGTTAGCCACAAGGAGGATCATTCACTAATACCTAACTATTAAGACTTTCACTTGGATTATACTATATACACACTATTTATTATTTCTCTTATATTTTTAATTTTTAATTTTTAATTTTTAATTTTTGTTTAACCGGATTTTATATTTTTTCACTATTTTTGACACCTATTTTTAGGGGGTCCCCCACTTTTAATTTTAATACAATTTTTTTACATATTTTTATACAATTTTTTACAATTTTTACATCACTTTTTTCATACTTTTTTTCACAACCTCCCTCCAAGGGATCTTTTTATCATCAGTTTATTTTTAGTATTTTATTTTTAACATTTGATTTTTTCACTGATTTTTTCACTGGTTATTTCCACTGGATTTACTCACTGGACTTTTTATAGACTTCTATTGACATATCTGGACTTTTCTATAATTTTGTATATCCCCGTAATTGGTGACATACCCCTATACCCTTTATCGTTTTTTGCTACCATTGTGTTTTTAGTATTTATCTGCTAGTACTGTGAAATTCCATTTTTCAAGTCTATTCTGTTACATGGATCCATGTTTTTAACTATATGTTTTTGAATTAAATGTTTGATAATGTTTTATAATCACTGATGTATTTGTTAGATTTTTCCTTTGCCTTATAGTTGGCGCTCTTGGATTATTTGTGTTAATTTATTTATATCGGCTACTTGAAGCTTATTTAATACTCAAATCGTTTTTACACTTTTGGGTTGCGTTGTCATATTTGGATGTCCCGCCGGCTTGAACAGTTGAATATACAAAGCATGTAAATGATTTTCAAATGATTTTTTTAAAAATTGTCAAAACTCATATTTTATCTCTGATATCTTTCTAGAATGAACCAAGTAGTACATAAAACAATGTTTCTAATATATTTTTAAGGAAGTCAAATTGCAGACAAATATACAAGGCAAATGAATAATTGTTGATAAACATATTGCATCTCTGATGTCTTTCCAGTATGGACCAAGCAGGATATAAAATAATTTTTCTAATGTATTTTTGGAAAAAGTAAAATTGCAGACAAATAGAAGGGATATAGTAGCCCTTCTTTTTAACTATTGATGGTTAGCCAACTTACACTATACAAATATATTTTATCTATAAAGAAGATACTAAATCAAAATTCTCGTTAAGTCCTTTTGGATGTAAGGTGTCTTGGCTGAGAATCCAGAAAGTTCATACATACATATGTTTACTTACTTGGTACAGCATTTGTTATAGGGTCTTGAATCTTAGAGTCCCTTACCTCTCCCCACCTGTTGCCTGTGTACGAGATAGCTGAGGAGGGTCTTTGGAGTTGCATGGCAAGGGCTGCTAGCACTGTTAAAAGATCCGTCCTCTGTGATGGCTTGTAAATCCGTACATCTCTTGGTACAACAATGTAGTTGCGGGAGATTGGCTAGTTATAACTATCGTTCAGTGTTCCTGCTGGGCAAGATGGTGGCTGCTGCAAGGTTTCAATGGCTTTTACTAATTAATCATCCAAGGTCCTGGTGTCCAGGAAATCTTCGCCCAAGGCATCCAACTGTACAAAAGCAGCCCCTTTCTTTATGACAGCTCTTGGTGTTATTTAGGACATTTTTTATGTGCTTAAAGGCCCTTATGCTCTCTGAGCTAGCAGATCACACTGTGATCTCGGTCGATTGCCAACTCAGCCCCGCTGTTTTTTATCTCACTTTTTGTATGTTTTGTCTGTCTTTTAAATGTTTTCAATAACTATTCCCTTGTTATTGCTTGGTCATTTTCATATATATATTGTGTGTGGAAGATACTTTGTTTTAAATCCATGTTTCAGTTATTGCATCCAATAGAGGGATATTGGGCCTTTTGTTTAAAAATAGAATAGTCTGATCCCTAAAGCTTATCTCTTAAATGTATAAGGTTTAAAAGCTTACTTATGTCTTGAGTCTTTGACACAGGCATTGCCTGACTATTGACTATGGGAGAGGGAGTGGAACTCTGGATGAACATTGATCAAACACTCTCATCTTGCTATATTTATGTACTTTGCCCACCTAGTTTTTATAAAAGTGTACCAGTCTAGCAATTGTAGTATGAGTTGTCATCCATTTATGTCAGTGGGCAACTTCTCTTACTAAACAAACTGTACATTGCATCACTGTATATAAGTTCTATAATTAAAATCTCACTGATGTGGCACCTTGCACCGTGCCTTTTGGTGTAAAATTCTACATCTCATCTGCTCTCTGTTTTAAAGAGAGCAGTGGTATGGTTAAGACCCATCTCCATGTTTCATGGGATGACGGCACACAACATATGTGCTGCATTTGCTAATAAGGTCTTAAAATTCCCTGCTGTTGCCCTCCTCAACCTGGTCTTACAAAACTTTGCAAACCACAGCAACATTTTTTGGTGTCTTCCAGTTTATGGCAGCCAAGCTAATCATATTGTGTTAATGCTTCTATAGTCATTTTTTCTATAGGCATTTTGTTTCCTAAATTCCAGAGAGTAATTTGTCTCTATAATTCTCTATATTCCTAGACAATGCGCCTCTGAGCAACTATGGTCCCAGACACAAAGATGATTGACAGAAGCTTGGTTCATCTTAGGGCTGTGTTCTTCTCTTAGCCCTTTGGGGGTGTATTCAGAAGAGTACCCCCCCTCTCCCTCTGTTACTGTTTTGTTTTGTCTCTTACTCTTTAATAGTCTCTTCTTATACCTTACTTGTGCTCTATCTAACAAATTAGCCACAAGGGATGTGTTTGGTAACGAGTGGGCATAAGTGCCTACATAATGTGATCACGGTAATTAGCACCATCCCAAAATACATGGTATAACCCTCATATGAATAACTGGATTGCCCTCTTACAAATTATTAGTTTATAATGTAGGACTCCTTGCCTGAATCAGGTCATCCCCTCTTTAAAGTGAATGGTTCTTTGTACAACCACCCAGGGATAGGCACAGACAAAGGCTGTGGCGGACATTTTCCAAAGTACAGACCTTAGTGAAGGACACCAAGGTACATTTGGAATTAAAAACATTATTTTATAGTGTTTGGTGTTATTATACTGATGCAGATACCACTGATCCTATAACCAGCCCTCCTCTGGCTATACCCATGTGCCAGTGTCACTACTGTGTCATTATATAGTGCTGGGTGTTATTATACTGATGCAGATACCACTGATTATATAACCAGCCCTCCTCTGGCTATACCCATGTTCCAGTGTCACTACTGTGTCATTATATAGCGATGGGTGTTATTATACTGATGCAGATACCACGGATCCTATAACCAGCCCTCCTCTGGCTATACCCATGTGCCAGTGTCACTACTGTGTCATTATATAGCGCTGGGTGTTATTATACTGATGCAGATACCACGGATCCTATAACCAGCCCTCCTCTGGCTATACCCATGTGCCAGTGTCACTACTGTGTCATTATATAGCGCTGGGTGTTATTATACAGATGCAGATACCACTGATCCTATAATCAGCCCTCCTCTGGCTATACCCATGTGCCAGTGTGACTACTGTGTCATTATATAGCGATGGGTGTTATTATACTGATGCAGATACCACTGATTATATAACCAGCCCTCCTCTGGCTATACCCATGTGCCAGTGTCACTACTGTGTCATTATATAGCGCTGGGTGTTATTATACTGATGCAGATACCACGGATCCTATAACCAGCCCTCCTCTGGCTATACCCATGTGCCAGTGTCACTACTGTGTCATTATATAGCGCTGGGTGTTATTATACTGATGCAGATACCACTTATCCTATAACCAGTACTCCTCTGGCTATACCCATGTGCCAGTGTCACTACTGTGTCATTATATAGTGCTGGGTGTTATTATACTGATGCAGATACCACTGACCCTATAACCAGCCCTTGTCTGGCTATACCCATGTGCCAGTGTCACTACTGTGTCATTATATAGTGCTGGGTGTTATTATACTGATGCAGATACCACTGACCCTATAACCAGCCCTTGTCTGGCTATACCCATGTGCCAGTGTCACTACTGTGTCATTATATAGTGCTGGGTGTTATTATACTGATGGAGATACCACTGATCCTATAACCAGCCCTCCTCTGGCTATACCCATGAGCCAGTGTTACTACTGTGTCATTATATAGTGCTGGGTGTTATTATACTGATGCAGATAATACCACTGATCCTATAACCAGCCCTCCTCTGGCTATACCCATGAGCCAGTGTTACTACTGTGTCATTATATAGTGCTGGGTGTTATTATACTGATGCAGATACCACTGATCATATAACCAGCCCTCCTCTGGCTATACCCATGTGCCAGTGTCACTACTGTGTCATTATATAGCGCTGGGTGATATTATACTGATGCAGATACCACTGATCCTATAACCAGCCCTTGTCTGGCTATACCCATGTGCCAGTGTCACTACTGTGTCATTATATAGCGCTGGGTGTTATTATACTGATGCAGTTACCACTGATCCTATAACCAGCCCTTGCCTGGCTATACGCATGTGCCAGTGTCACTACTGTGTCATTATATAGTGCTGGGTGTTAAACAGATGCAGATACACATCCAGTATTTCACTCAGGCTTTATTTATTCCATAACTTATCAACCAATATCACTAGCAGTCTCTTGACAAGCCACTAACTTTATTCACACTACATATTTTTTTTTATTCCTATTAATTAATCAGAAAGAAAATATATAATAAGGTTGTGGTGGACACTGCAAGGGTTAGCCACGGACACCAGTGTCCGTGTACGGACACCTTGCCTATCCCTGCACCCACCTACTATGTGATTTACATAATGACAAATACCTCAAAACTAATTTGAGGTAGAGCTGGAAACTCACATTATCTCCCTTAACAAACCTGCAGGAAGCGCTAACCTTATCTTGATTGATGGTGCTGTTCTTTTTTAAGGAACCTCTCTATGACGGTATCATTCAGAAGACTTCTGAAAAGTATTTTATCCAACCATCGTTCATTTTAAGTTTCAAGTTACATAAGTTTTCCTTTAGCCAATCAGATTTATTTTCAAGTGACATAGTTTTGTAGTCCCCCTTTACTGACAGCTGGAAGTGTGAAATTGCAGCACCATTTTCTGTTTTGCAGCAGCTATAAAGAATATTTTAAATTCACATTATGGTAAAGTTGTATAAATCCTTGAATGAACCTTAATTAGAACTGTTTGATAATGGCTATTTGAAAGAGGAGTGCGAAACATTAGGTACAGAGTGGTTTGCCTTATAGTGCACAAAAAAAACCTAAAGGGACGTCTCCAGCTCTAGTGATTCACTCAGTTATTTTCGTTATGCCTGCAGAATCTTTCATTTCTCTGTTTCTGTTCAACCTATAAACTAAGAATGGAAAGACGTGTGAGGTTTAGTGAATATGTTGTGTAGAATAATATTGCAAATGGAGAATCTAGATTCAAAATGCATGTAATGGAGTGACAATATATGTCGCCTGTACTCTATGTCACAATATTGTAGACTATATATGCCAGTGCTTTCAAAACTGTGTGTTGTGGCACGTTAGTGTGTCAGCGGCAGTGTGTTGGTGTGTCCCTGATTTAGCACTAATTTCTTTTAAGTTTAATTTTTTTTTAATTTTTGTTTCCATCTTTCCGCCTGCCTGCTACGCATATCACATGGTTGACACGTGATTGGTACCTAGTGGGTCACAGATCATCTTAACCTATTGGCGCAGCTCAGTGGGAACTGAAACTATTCCCATTGGCGGCTTTGGAGCCATATTGGCTCCTGACTGCACGTGTAGTCTGCTCAATCAGCTCGTGACTGCATGTGTAGCCAGTGAGTGGGACAGCAGTGTGTTTGCAGCGAGGGCAGTAGTCAGTCAGACTCGCAGAGCTCTGAGGGCGACAGGTTAAATGCTGAGCTGAAGTCAAAAGTCAAAGTGATTTGTTTTTTTTGCAGCTAGCTCCCAGTAGTGCATTGCTGCTCCTGCTCTTGATATATGCATAGGAAGTGGAGGCTTAAAAATGCTTGATGATGAAATGCGAGTGTCTTTATCTAATATTACACCAAATATTCAGAAACTGTGTTCATCCCATCAACCTCATACAGCCCATTAAAATAGTAAGTAGCTATTGGTGTTATTAATTCTTGCACATACATACTGTTACTTGTAAATACATGTTGTTATTATGTATATGTCCGTATCTCTTAAAAGAAGTTAGTTTAACCTCCTGTTTGCTAGTACAACTGAATTACTGTGTCGTGAAATGATGTAGGTCTAAAAAGTGTGTCACCAACATGAGAAGTTTGGAAAGCTCTGATATATGCTATGATCAGTGGTTTTAGCAATAAATTGTGAAGCCTCTGTATACCTATGTTGTATGGTTACCATGCATAGTTGAGACGTTAGTGAGCTGTGGCCCTGTGGGACCCCCTACATGGTCTAAATAGTATTTACTAACTTCTTTAATTTAATTTTTTTTTTTTTATTTAGGATACAAACCCATTTATTGTGGTGAAGCTTAGTTAACTTTAAATACCTCAAATCACTGATTGTATTTATTTAACTTCTCAAGATACAGAATACCCCCCTCGTAGCCTCTGAGATACAAGAAATGGGCTAATATTTGTATGTGACACCTCTCTCTGGCATTTTGTTGGATCTTCCATATTTATCTCTCATCTTTCGAGTGCATTTACAGGTCCTGCACTTAGTAAATACAAAGGGATGAGCAAGATGTATGCTCAGCTAGTGTGCCTCATCTCTCATCTTACGAGTGCATTTACAGGTCCTACAGTTAGTAAATACAAAGGGACTAGAGAGATGTATGCTCAGCTAGTGTACCTCATCTCTCATCTTACGAGTGCATTTACAGGTCCTGCACTTAGTAAATACAAAGGGACTAGCAAGATGTATGCTCAGCTAGTGTGCCTCATCTCTCATCTTACGAGTGCATTTACAGGTCCTGCACTTAGTAAATACAAAGGGACTAGCAAGATGTACGCTCAGCTAGTGTGCCTCATCTCTCATCTTACGAGTGCATTTACAGGTCCTGCACTTAGTAAATACAAAGGGACTAGAGAGATGTATGCTCAGCTAGTGTACCTCATCTCTCATCTTACGAGTGCATTTACAGGTCCTGCACTTAGTAAATACAAAGGGACTAGCAAGATGTATGCTCAGCTAGTGTGCCTCATCTCTCATCTTACGAGTGCATTTACAGGTCCTGCACTTAGTAAATACAAAGGGATTAGCAAGATGTATGCTCAGCTAGTGTGTCTCATCTCTCATCTTACGAGTGCATTTACCGGTCCTGCACTTAGTAAATACAAAGGGACGAGCAAGATGTATGCTCAGCTAGTGTGCCTCATCTCTCATCTTACGAGTGCATTTACAGGTCCTGCACTTAGTAAATACAAAGGGACTAGCAAGATGTATGCTCAGCTAGTGTGCCTCATCTCTCATCTTACGAGTGCATTTACAGGTCCTGCACTTAGTAAATACAAAGGGACTAGCAAGATGTACGCTCAGCTAGTGTGCCTCACCTCTCATCTTACGAGTACATTTACAGGTCCTGCACTTAGTAAATACAAAGGGATTAGCAAGATGTATGCTCAGCTAGTGTGCCTCATCTCTCATCTTACGAGTGCATTTACAGGTCCTGCACTTAGTAAATACAAAGGGACTAGCAAGATGTACGCTCAGCTAGTGTGCCTCATCTCTCATTTTACGAGTGCATTTACAGGTCCTGCACTTAGTAAATACAAAGGGACTAGAGAGATGTATGCTCAGCTAGTGTACCTCATCTCTCATCTTACGAGTGCATTTACAGGTCCTGCACTTAGTAAATACAAAGGGACTAGCAAGATGTATGCTCAGCTAGTGTGCCTCATCTCTCATCTTACGAGTGCATTTACAGGTCCTGCACTTAGTAAATACAAAGGGACGAGCAAGATGTATGCTCAGCTAGTGTGCCTCATCTCTCATCTTACGAGTGCATTTACAGGTCCTGCACTTAGTAAATACAAAGGGATTAGCAAGATGTATGCTCAGCTAGTGTGTCTCATCTCTCATCTTACGAGTGCATTTACCGGTCCTGCACTTAGTAAATACAAAGGGACGAGCAAGATGTATGCTCAGCTAGTGTGCCTCATCTCTCATCTTACGAGTGCATTTACAGGTCCTGCACTTAGTAAATACAAAGGGACTAGCAAGATGTATGCTCAGCTAGTGTGCCTCATCTCTCATCTTACGAGTGCATTTACAGGTCCTGCACTTAGTAAATACAAAGGGACTAGCAAGATGTACGCTCAGCTAGTGTGCCTCATCTCTCATCTTACGAGTGCATTTACAGGTCCTGCACTTAGTAAATACAAAGGGACTAGAGAGATGTATGCTCAGCTAGTGTACCTCATCTCTCATCTTACGAGTGCATTTACAGGTCCTGCACTTAGTAAATACAAAGGGACTAGAGAGATGAATGCTCAGCTAGTGTGCCTCATCTCTCATCTTACGAGTGCATTTACAGGTCCTGCACTTAGTAAATACAAAGGGACTAGCAAGATGTATGCTCAGCTAGTGTGCCTCATCTCTCATCTTACGAGTGCATTTACAGGTCCTGCACTTAGTAAATACAAAGGGACGAGCAAGATGTATGCTCAGCTAGTGTGCCTCATCTCTCATCTTACGAGTGCATTTACAGGTCCTGTACTTAGTAAATACAAATGGACTAGAGAGATGTATGCTCAGCTAGTGTGCCTCATCTCTCATCTTACAAATGCATTTACAGGTCCTGCACTTAGTAAATACAAAGGGACTAGCAAGATGTATGCTCAGCTAGTGTGCCTCATCTCTCATCTTACAAGTGCATTTACAGGTCCTGCACTTAGTAAATACAAAGGGACTAGAGAGATGTATGCTCAGCTAGTGTGCCTCATCTCTCATCTTACGAGTGCATTTACAGGTCCTGCACTTAGTAAATACAAAGGGACTAGCAAGATGTACGCTTAGCTAGTGTGCCTCATCTCTCATCTTACGAGTGCATTTACAGGTCCTGCACTTAGTAAATACAAAGGGACTAGCAAGATGTACGCTCTGCTAGTGTGCCTCATCTCTCATCTTACGAGTGCATTTACAGGTCCTGCACTTAGTAAATACAAAGGGACTAGTGATGTCACGAACTTAAAATTTTCCGTTTGCAAATAGCGAACGCGTACGTCCGCAAATGTTCGCGAACGGGCAAACTGGGCGAACCGCCATTGTCTTCAATAGGCAGGCAAATTTTAAAACCCACAGGGACTCTTTCTAGCCACAATAATGATGGAAAAGTTGTTTCAAGGGGACTAACACCTGGACTGTGGCATGCTGGAGGGGGATCCATGGCAAAACTCCCACGTAAAATTACATAGTTGATGCAGAGTCTGGTTTTAATCCATAAAGGGCATAAATCACCTAACATTCCTAAATTGTTTGGAATAACGTGCTTTAAAACATCAGGTATGATGTTGTGTCGATCAGGTAGTGCAAGGGTTACGCCCGCTTCACAGTGACAGACCAAACTCCCCGTTTAACGCACCGCAAACAACCGCAAACAGTCCATTTGCACAACCGCAAACTCCCCATTTGCACAAGGTTGGATACCAAGCTAACCATGTCCCGTTCCTTGTCCTCACTGATGTCATTGAAGGTCTCTTTCTCCACCCAGCCACGTACAACACCAAGTGTCCCCGAAAGGTGACAACAAGCCCCCTGGGACGCCTGCTGTGTTTGGTCTTCCACCTCCTCAAAGCCACTTTCCTCCTCTGACTCCTCTTCTTCAGACTCCTCTCTCTGCGTTCCCTCTCCCTGCGTTATTATAAAGTGTGTTAAGTAGTACTATTCTTATCAGTTTAATCCCTGTTACGTACCCTATCAGGGGACGTGTATAAGGCATGGATTTTAGGACCAGGGAGATGGAAAAAGATGCTTGGTCGGTCCTCCTACTTCAAATTTGGGGCACTGCGCGTGCAATCGTGGCCGGACTTTTAGCCGATGGACATTTGGCCGACGGACATTTGGCCGAAACACAAGTGGCTGTCAGATAACAGTCTGGCCACGAGATAGATAGATTTGATAGATAGATAGATAGATAGATACATAGATTAGATAGATAGATAGATCAATAGATGCAATAGATACATTTCATAGATACGATAGATAAATAGATAGATAGATTTGATAGATAAATAGATAGATTTGATCGATATATAATTTCCCAGACAGAGAATTACAAGACATGCGGGCTGGGACCCATGGTAAGGTTCCCAGAGGCAGTTGCAGCACCAGGGGACGTGTATATGGCATGGATTTTAGGAACCGGGAGATGGATAAAGATGCTTGGTCGGTCCTCCTACTTCAAATTTGGGGCACTGTGAATGCAATCTACTGTGCCTTCAGATAGGAGTGGTGTGTTAAGTAGTACTATTCTGATCAGTTTAATCCCTGTTACGTCCCCTATCAGGGGACGTGTATATGGCATGGATTTTAGGAACCGGGAGATGGAAAAAGATGCTTGATCGGTCCTCCTACTTCAAATTTGGGGCACTGCGCATGCAATCGTGGCCGAACTTTTAACCAATGGACATTTGGCAAACGGACATTTGGCCGACGGACATTTGGCCGAAACACAAGTGGCTGTCACAAAACAGTCCAGCCACGAGATAGATAGATTTGATAGATAGATAGATACATAGATTAGATAGATAGATAGATCAATAGATGCAATATACATTTGATAGATACGATAGATAGATAGATTTGATAGATAAATAGATAGATTTGATAGATAGATAATTTCCCAGACAGAGAATTACAAGACGTGCGGCTGGGACCCATGGTAAGGTTCCCAGAGGCAGTTGCGGCGCCAGGGGATGTGTATATGGCATGGATTTTAGGAACTGGGAGATGGGAAAAGATGCTTGGTCGGGCCTCCTACTTTGGGGCACTGCGCGTGCAA
The DNA here is from genome assembly GCF_027579735.1 of Bombina bombina. Lineage (NCBI taxonomy): Eukaryota > Metazoa > Chordata > Amphibia > Anura > Bombinatoridae > Bombina > Bombina bombina. The sequence continues at coordinate 1,421,318,962 of NC_069500.1, forward strand.
TCTAATGTGCCACCAGATAGGAGTGGTGTGTTAAGTAGTACTATTCCTATCAGTTTAATCCCTGTTACGTGCCTTTTTTTTTGGTTTGGTTTTTGAAGCCACAGTGCAGCACCAGAGGCCAGAACATTTTTGCATGTACACATGCCTGAAAAATTAGGTATCTGTAGCAGCGGCCAGAAAAATTGATGTTTGTTTCCCAGGCAGAAAGTGGCCTAAAACATTGCGGCTTGAACCCTAGTTGGTGGTGGATAAGTCACGCAAGTCATCCGGCATTCGAAGATAAAATACAGCAGCGTGTGGACCATTTTTAGCCCAATTCAGCTCATCTCATCAGACCTTTTTTACTCGAATGTATCGCCCAATGTCAGTCCCTTCGGGATCCATCCTTCATTCATCTTAATAAAGGTGAGGTAATCTAGACTTTTTTGACCTAGGCGACTTCTCTTCTCAGTAACAATACCTCCTGCTGCACTGAAGGTCCTTTCTGACAGGACACTTGAAGCCGGGCAGGCCAGAAGTTCTATCGCAAATTGGGATAGCTCAGGCCACAGGTCAAGCCTGCACACCCAGTAGTCAAGGGGTTCATCGCTCCTCAGAGTGTCGATATCTGCAGTTAAGGCGAGGTAGTCTGCTACCTGTCGGTCGAGTCGTTCTCTGAGGGTGGACCCAGAAGGGCTGTGGCGATGCATAGGACTGAAAAAGCTCCGCATGTCCTCCATCAACAACACGTCTGTAAAGCGCCCTGTCCTTGCCGGTGTGGTCGTGGGAGTCGGAGGATTACTTTCACCTCTTCCCCTGTTAGATTCCCGTTGTGCTGTGACATCACCCTTATACGCTGTGTAAAGCATACTTTTTAATTTAGTTTGGAACTGCTGCATCCTTTCCGACTTGCGGTAATTCGGTAATATTTCAGGCACTTTATGCTTATACCGGGGGTATAGTAGCATGGACACCCAGTACAGGTCGTTCTCCTTCAGCTTTTTTATTCGAGGGTCCCTCAACAGGCACGACAGCATGAAAGACCCCATTTGCACAAGGTTGGATAGCGAGCTACGCATGTCCCGTTCCTCGTCCTCAGTGATCTCACTGAAGGTATCTTCTTCCCCCCAGCCACGTACAACACCACGGGTATCAGATAGGTGACAACGAGCACCCTGGGATGCCTGTTGTGGTTGGTCTTCCTCCTCCTCCTCAAAGCCACATTCCTCCTCTGACTCCTCTTCCTCACAATCCTCTTCCAGCGTTGCCGCTGGTCCAGCAAGCGATGCTGATAAGGCTGTTTCTGGTGGTGATGGCGACCACAACTTTTCCTCTTCCTCTTCATGCTCATCTATGGACTGATCCAGCACTCTTCACAGGGCACGCTCCAGGAAGAAAACAAATGGTATGATGTCGCTGATGGTGCCTTCGGTGCGACTGACTAGGTTTGTCACCTCCTCAAAAGGACACATGAGCCTACAGGCATTGTGCATGAGCGCCCAGTAATGTGGCAAATAAATTCCCAGCTCCGCAGAGGCTGTCCTAGCACCCCGGTCATACAAATACTCGTTAGCGGCTTTTTCTTGTTGGAGCAGGCATTCAAACATTAGGAGTGTTGAATTCCAACGTGTCGGGCTGTCGCAAATCAAGCGTCTCACTGGCATGTTGTTTCGCTGCTGGATATCTGAAAAGTGCGCCATGGCCGTGTAGGAACACCTCAAATGGACACCTTCCTGGCCTGCTTCAGGACATCCTGTAAGCCTGGGTACTTATGCACAAAGCGTTGTACGATCAGATTACACACATGTGCCATGCACGGCACATGTGTCAACTTGCCCAATTTCAATGCCGCTACCAAATTACTTCCATTGTCAGAAACCACTTTGCCGTTCTCCAGTTGGTGCAGAGTGAGCCACTGATCCACCTGTGCATTCAGGGTGGACATGAGTGCTGGTCCGGTGTGTCTCTCTGCTTTCAGGTAAGTCAACCCCAAGATGGCGTGACACTGCCGTATCCGGGATGTGGAATAGTACCTGCAGCGCTGGGGGGGTGCCGTTGATGTGGAGCAAGACGCAGCAGCAGAAGAGAACTCAGCCGAGGAGGTTATGGAAGAGGATGTAGTAGGAGGAGTAAAGGAGGTGGCAGCAGGCCTGCCTGCAAGTCGTGGTGGTGTCACCAACTCCTCTGCAGAGCCACGCATTCCATGCTTGGCAGCCTTCAGCAGGTTTACCCAATGAGCCGTGTAGGTGATATACCTGCCCTGACCATGCTTTGCAGACCAGCTATCAGTGGTCAGATGGACCCTTGCCCCAACACTGTGTGCCAGACATGCCATTACTTCCTTTCGCACAATCGAATACAGGTTGGGGATTGGCTTTTGTGCAAAGAAATTTCGGCCGGGTACCTTCCACTGCGGTGTCCCAATAGCTACAAATTTTTTGAATGCCTCAGACTCCACCAGCTTGTATGGTAAAAACTGGCGGGCTAAGAGTTCAGACAAGCCAGCTGTCAGACGCCGGGCAAGGGGGTGACTTTGTGACATTGGCTTCTTATGCTCAAACAAGTCCTTGACAGACACCTGACTGTGGGCAGATGAGCAGGAACTGCTCCGGAAGAGAGACTGAGTGGCGGATGGTTGAGAGGGGGCAAGGAGGACAGCAGTGGTTGACGTGGCTGAAGATGCTGGACCAGGAGGAGGATGGTGGCTTTGAGTTTGTGTGCTGCTTCTACTCATGTGTTGATCCCATAGGCGTTTGTGATGTGCGATCATGTGCCTTCGCAAAGCAGTTGTACCTAGGTGGGTGTTGGACTTCCCACGACTCAGTTTCTTTTGGCACAGGTTGCAAATGGCATCGCTGTTGTCAGAGGCAGACACACAAAAAAAAATGCCACACTGCTGAGCTCTGCGATGACGGCATTCTGGTGGTGGCAACAGCATGTGTTGATTGGCGTGCTGTCTGGCTGACCCCGGGTGCTGATGCATTGTGTCTGACAGTGTCACTAGCTCCTTGCGACGACCTCCCCTTGCTTCCAACTCGTCTCCTCCTCCTCCTCTCTGTCTCCCCATCTGAACTTTCCCCCTGTTCTTCTTCTCTTCTAGCCGGCACCCACGTGACATCCACGGACGCATCGTCATCATCAACCGCTTCACTTATATCTGACAAATCAACAAAGGAAGCAGCAGCGGGTACAACATCATCATCATCACACTGTACGTCCATGTCTGTAATGCTGCCTGACTGAGACATATCACTGTTATCTACATCCTCTGTCAATGATGGTTGCGCATCACTCATTTCTTCCAACTGATGTGTAAATAACTCCTCTGACAGATCAAGTGAAGCAGCTGTGGTGCTAGTGTTGGTGGTGGCGGCAGGCGGGCGAGTGGTAACTTGAGAGGTGCCCGAAGACAAGCTGGAGGAGGATGGTGCGTCAAGGTTAGGAGCGGAAGCTATAGAAGATTGGGTGTCCTGTGTTAAAAAGTCAACTATGTCCTCCTCAGAACTTTTCGAGTTCATGGTACGTGGCCTCTGAACACTGGGCATTATTCTAGGGCAAAAGGGAATCACAGCACCACGACTACGACGGCACTTGCGGGGTGGCCTGCCTCTGCCTGTCATTTTTTTTTAAAATGTACACTTACACTACTATTAAACAAGATATGAGTGTTGCCACTGGACAAGTGGGCACAGTATACGCTGTGAGCCTGACACAAAAAAGCAGACTGATGTTTCACAGTCCAAAAAGTTTTTTTTTTTATAATGTACACTTACACTACTATTAAACAAGATATGAGTGGCGGCACTGGGCAAGTGGGCACAGTATACGCTGTGAGCCTGACACAAAAAAGCAGACTGATGTTTCACAGTCCAAAAAGTTTTTTTTTTTTTAAATGTACACTTACACTACTATTAAACAAGATATGAGTGGTGGCACTGGCAAGTGGGCACAGTATACGCTGTGAGCCTGACACAAAAAAGCAGACTGATGTTTCACAGTCCAAAAAGTTTTTTTTGTTTTAAATGTACACTTACACTACTATTAAACAAGATATGAGTGGTGGCACTGGCAAATGGGCACAGTATACGCTGTGAGCCTGACACAAAAAAGCAGACTGATGTTTCACAGTACAAAAAGTTTTTTTTTTTTTTTAAATGTACACTTACACTACTATTAAACAAGATATGAGTGGTGGCACTGGGCAAGTGGGCCCAGTATAAGCTTTGAGCCTGACACAAAAAAGCAGACTGATGTTTCACAGTCAAAAAAGTTTTTTTGTTTTTAAATGTACACTTACACTACTATTAAACAAGATATGAGTGGAGGCACTGGGCAAGTGGGCACAGTATACACTGTGAGCCTGACACAAAAAAGCAGACTGATGTTTCACAGTCCAAAAAGTTTTTTTTTTTTAAATGTACACTTACTCTACTATTAAACAAGATATGAGTGGTGCAACTGGGCAAGTGGGCACAGTATACGCTGTGAGCCTGACACAAAAAAGCAGACTGATGTTTCACAGTCCAAAAAGTTTTTTTTGTTTTAAATGTACACTTACAATACTATTAAACAAGATATGAGTGGTGGCACTGGGCAAGTGGGCACAGTATACGCTGTGAGCCTGACACAAAAAAGCAGATTGATGTTTCACAGTCCAAAAAGTTTTTATTTTTTTAAATGTACACTTACACTACTATTAAACAAGATATGAGTGGTGGCACTGGGCAAGTGGGCACAGTATACGCTGTGAGCCTGACACAAAAAAGCAGACTGATGTTTCACAGTCCAAAAAGTTTTTTTTTTATAATGTACACTTACACTACTATTAAACAAGATATGAGTGGCGGCACTGGGCAAGTGGGCACAGTATACGCTGTGAGCCTGACACAAAAAAGCAGACTGATGTTTCACAGTCCAAATCTTTTTTTTTTTAAATTTACACTACTGTTACACCAGATATGAGTGGTGGCACTGGGTGGGCAAGTGGGCACAGTATACGCTGTGAGCCTGGCACACACGCTGGCAGGTAACTGCAATTAGATTACACAAGCAGACTGATGTTTCACAGTCAAAAAAGTTTTTTTTTTTAATTTACACTACTGTTACAACAGATGGCAAATGGGCACAGTATACGCTGTAAGCCTGGCACACACGCTGGCAAGCAGGCAACTGCAATTAGATTACACTAGCAGACTGATGTTTCAGAGTCGAAAAAGTTATTTTTTTTTAAATTTACACTACTGTTACACCAGATATGAATGGTGGCACTGGGCAAGTGGGCCTGTCACACACGATGGCAGGCAGGCAACTGCAATTAGATTACACAAGCAGACTGATGTTTCACAGTCAAAAAAGTTTTTGTTTTTTTTAAATTTACACTACTGTTACAACAGATATGAGTGGTGGCACTGGGCAAGTGGGCCTGGCACACACGCTGGCAGGCAGGCAGGCAACTGCAATTAGATTACACTAGCAGACTGATGTTTCACAGTCAAAAAAGTTTTTTTTTTTTTTAAATTTACAATACTGTTACACCAGATATGAGTGGTGGCACTGGGCAAGTGGCTTGGCAGGCAAGCAACTGCAATTAGATTACACAGGGGGGGGGGAAATAATGTTTTAGCCCTAAAAAGGGCTTTTTGGGGTGCTGTCCTTACAGCAGAGATCAGATGAGTCCTTCAGGACTGTAGTGGACACTGAATACACTAGCCTAGCTATCAATTTCCCTATAAAAACACCAGCAGCTACACTGTCCCTCCTCTCACTAACAATGCAGCTTCAAAATGAATCTAAAATGGCTGCTGTCCAGGAGCTGGGAGGGTCTGGGAGGGAGGGTCTGCTGCTGATTGGCTGGAATGTGTCTGCAGACTGTGAGATACAGGGTCAAAATTTACTCAATGATGACGAATAGGGGGCAGATCGCCGGGAACTATTCGCCGGCGAACTATTTGCAACATCACTAAAAGGGACTAGCAAGATGTACGCTCAGCTAGTGTGCCTCATCTCTCATCTTACGAGTGCATTTACAGGTCCTGCACTTAGTAAATACAAAGGAACTAGCAAGATGTATGCTCAGCTAGTGTGCCTCAACTCTCATCTTACAAGTGCATTTACAGGTCCTGCACTTAGTAAATACAAAGGGACTAGCAAGATGTACGCTCAGCTAGTGTGCCTCATCTCTCATCTTACAAGTACATTTACAGGTCCTGCACTTAGTAAATACAAAGGGATTAGCAAGATGTATGCTCAGCTAGTGTACCTCATCTCTCATCTTACGAGTGCATTTACAGGTCCTGCACTTAGTAAATACAAAGGGACTAGCAAGATGTATGCTCAGCTAGTGTGCCTCATCTCTCATCTTACGAGTGCATTTACAGGTCCTGCACTTAGTAAATACAAAGGGACTAGCAAGATGTACGCTCAGCTATTGTGCCTCATCTCTCATCTTACGAGTGCATTTACAGGTCCTACAGTTAGTAAATACAAAGGAACTAGCAAGATGTATGCTCAGCTAGTGTGCCTCATCTCTCATCTTACAAGTGCATTTACAGGTCCTACAGTTAGTAAATACAAAGGAACTAGCAAGATGTACGCTCAGCTAGTGTGCCTCATCTCTCATCTTACGAGTGCATTTACAGGTCCTACAGTTAGTAAATACAAAGGGACTAGCAAGATGTACGCTCAGCTATTGTGCCTCATCTCTCATCTTACGAGTGCATTTACAGGTCCTGCACTTAGTAAATACAAAGGGACTAGCAAGATGTACGCTCAGCTAGTGTGCCTCATCTCTCATCTTACGAGTGCATTTACAGGTCCTACAGTTAGTAAATACAAAAGAACTAGCAAGATGTACGCTCAGCTAGTGTGCCTCATCTCTCATCTTACGAGTGCATTTACAGGTCCTACAGTTAGTAAATACAAAAGAACTAGCAAGATGTACGCTCAGCTAGTGTGCCTCATCTCTCACTGTCTTCAATTCATGACTTGGTCAAAATTTTTTGTTCATTATTGCTCTGCAAAATCTGATACATACTCAGCTTTACTCTTGGAAAAATTAGACCCAAAAACTAGTGGTGACATTTATTTTCTGCTAACTCTTCATACCTATATTTTATCTTTTTAAATCCCGTTTTCCATACTTTACACCGCTCCTTTGTCTGTAGAGAGCACAAGGCCTGTAAATCAAGCACCGTTTACATCACTACTGGTCAAACAATAAAAAGTACAATGTAATATTACTTTATATTAGTGAGCATAGAGACAGACTTTTGCTCATTGTTTTAGTACATTTCTTCTTGATAGCAAAGTACGATGACTTCTGACTCTGTTGGCATTTACCCAAAGCAACTGTCCTCCCACCCCTCTGCCTGCTTCCTACAAACTTTTGGCTGTTGAAACATCTTGATGGAAGTGTGTGTTTGCATGTGCCCAGATGGCATTCAACAATTATAGTGAGCAATCAACTTTCCTTTTTAAAACAAGGAAATTCATTTTATGGACTGCATATATTAATTTCCCTGCTCCTAGCGTCTGTTGTGTATTATGCATATACACGCTCCATGTGCAATGGCCACAGAATAATAAGCATTAACTATTTTATTGCATTTCCTGTAATAGTTTCTTTTCCAAAATATTCTAACATTCAGCCCACAATGCAGTTCTCCTGTGAAGGCCACAAACACAATACTTATAAAGTTTGTTTAGCATCCAATTTCCATACACCAGGTTTGCTTTTCCTCTCACAGAAATATTTGGTATTTTTCTTTAATGAGAATTGAATTTTCTGTTTTATGGGTTCCCATCTATTATTAGTTTAATTATCTATATTTTTATGGGTCTTTTTTATGAAATGGAAAATGAAGAATCAGCTGTTTCTGGTCATAAACAGTCAGATGGCAACAATTACTTTTGGTCTCTCTTTTAGGACATAAATTGTATTTGATAAATGCTAATGTGATGATAATCCTGCATATAGTCATCATTATTAGCATAAGACCAATGTTAAATGTAGGATCTTCAACCTTAAAAGTTTCTGCTAAAAGATGATATAATTTGACAAATATGTTTTACTGTTTATACCTTAGCCACATAAAAAGTATAATTGGCACACATTAGCAAAATAAATCTTATTAACCACTCAAAATGTTTGATGAACCGGTAATTGTAACGTTACAAACATTAACCCTCTGGCTTCTAAAAAACAAAAATTTATTGTGTGGTAATTTACCTAGGCCTAGATTTGGAGTTTTGTCGGTAACAACCCGAAAAACTAACGCCGGCTTTTTTCTGGCGCACCATAAAAATAACTCTGGTATTGAGAGTCCACATAAAGGCTGCGTTTTTAACGCAGCTTCAACTCTAGATACCAGAGTTGCTTACGCAAGCGGCCAGCCTCAAAAACGTGCTCGTGCACGATTCTCCCATAGGAAACAATGGGGCTGTTTGAGCTGAAAAAAAACCTAACACCTGCAAAAAAGCCGCGTTCAGCTCCTAACGCAGCCCCATTGTTTGCTATGCGGAAACACTTCCTACGTCTGCACCTAACACCCTAACATGTACCCCGAGTCTAAACACCCCTAACCTTACACTTATTAACCCCTAATCTGCCGCCCCCGCTATCGCTGACCCCTGCATATTATTATTAACCCCTAATCTGCCGCTCCGTAAACCGCCGCTATTTACATTATCCCTATGTACCCCTAATCTGCTGCCCTAACATCGCCGACCCCTATATTATATTTATTAACCCCTAATCTGCCCCCCAGAACGTCGCCTCCACCTGCCTACACTTATTAACCCCTAATCTGCCGACCGGACCTGAGCGCTACTATAATAAAGTTATTAACCCCTAATCCGCCTCACTAACCCTATAATAAATAGTATTAACCCCTAATCTGCCCTCCCTAACATCGCCGATACCTAACTTCAATTATTAACCCCTAATCTGCCGACTGGAGCTCACCGCTATTCTAATAAATGTATTAACCCCTAAAGCTAAGTCTAACCCTAACACTAACACCCCCCTAAGTTAAATATAATTTACATCTAACGAAATTAATTAACTCTTATTAAATAAATTATTCCTATTTAAAGATAAATACTTACCTGTAAAATAAATCCTAATATAGCTACAATATAAATTATAATTATATTATAGCTATTTTAGGATTTATATTTATTTTACAGGTAACTTTGTATTTATTTTAACCAGGTCCAATAGCTATTAAATAGTTAAGAACTATTTAATAGCTAAAATAGTTAAAATAATTACAAAATTACCTGTAAAATAAATCCTAACCTAAGTTACAATTAAACCTAACACTACACTATCAATAAATTAATTAAATAAACTACCTACAATTACCTACAATTAACCTAACACTACACTATCAATAAATTAATTAAATAAACTACCTACAATTACCTACAATTAAACCTAACACTACACTATCAATAAATTAATTAAATAAACTACCTACAATTACCTACAATTAACCTAACACTACACTATCAATAAATTAATTAAATACAATTCCTACAAATAAATACAATTAAATAAACTAGCTAAAGTACAAAAAATAAAAAAGAACTAAGTTACAAAAAAATAAAAAAATATTTACAAACATAATAAAAATATTACAACAATTTTAAACTAATTACACCTACTCTAAGCCCCCTAATAAAATAACAAAGCCCCCCAAAATAAAAAAATGCCCTACCCTATTCTAAATTACTAAAGTTCAAAGCTCTTTTACCTTACCAGCCCTGAACAGGGCCCTTTGCGGGGCATGCCCCAAAGAATTCAGCTCTTTTGCCTGTAAAAAAAAAACATACAATACCCCCCCCCAACATTACAACCCACCACCCACATACCCCTAATCTAACCCAAACCCCCCTTAAATAAACCTAACACTAAGCCCCTGAAGATCTTCCTACCTTATCTTCACCCTGCCAGGTTCACCGATCCGTCCTGAAGAGCTCCTCCGATGTCCTGATCCAAGCCCAAGCGGGGGGCTGAAGAGGTCCATGATCCGGCTGAAGTTTTCATCCAAGCGGGAGCTGAAGAGGTCCATGATCCGGATGAAGTCTTCATCCAATCGGGAGCTGAAGAGGTCCATGATCCGGATGAAGTCTTCTATCAACCAATGATTCTATCAGCCAATCGGAATTAAGGTAGGAATATTCTGATTGGCTAATGGAATCAGCCAATCAGAATCAAGTTCAATCCGATTGGCTGATCCAATCAGCCAATCAGATTGAGCTTGCATTCTATTGGCTGTTCCGATCAGCCAATAGAATGCGAGCTCAATCTGATTGGCTGATTGGATCAGCCAATCGGATTGAACTTGATTCTGATTGGCTGATTCCATATTCCTACCTTAATTCCGATTGGCTGATAGAATCCTATCAGCCAATAGGAATTCGAGGGACGCCATCTTGGATGACGTCCCTTAAAGGAACCGTCATTCGGCTAGTAGGCGTCGGGAGAAGAGGATGTTCCGCGTCGGAGGTCTGCAAGATGGATCCGGAAGAAAGAAGATTGAAGATGCCGTTGATAGAAGACTTCATCCGGATCATGGACCTCTTCAGCTCCGGCTTGGATGAAGACTTCATGGACCTCTTCAGCTCCCGCTTGGATGAAGACTTCAGCCGGATCATGGACCTCTTCAGCCCCCCGCTTGGGCTTGGATCAGGACATCGGAGAAGCTCTTCAGGACGGATCGGTGAACCTGGCAGGGTGAAGATAAGGTAGGAAGATCTTCAGGGGCTTAGTGTTAGGTTTATTTAAGGGGGGGTTGGGTTAGATTAGGGGTATGTGGGTGGTGGGTTGTAATGTTGGGGGGGGGTATTGTATGTTTTTTTTACAGGCAAAAGAGCTGAATTCTTTGGGGCATGCCCCGCAAAGGGCCCTGTTCAGGGCTGGTAAGGTAAAAGAGCTTTGAACTTAAGTAATTTAGAATAGGGTAGGGCATTTTTTTTATTTTGGGGGGCTTTGTTATTTTATTAGGGGGCTTAGAGTAGGTGTAATTAGTTTAAAATTGTAATATTTTTATTATGTTTGTAAATATTTTTTTATTTTTTGTAACTTAGTTCTTTTTTATTTTTTGTACTTTAGCTAGTTTATTTAATTGTATTTATTTGTAGGAATTGTATTTAATTAATTTATTGATAGTGTAGTGTTAGGGTAATTGTAGGTAGTTTATTTAATTAATTTATTGATAGTGTAGTGTTAGGTTTAATTGTAACTTAGGTTAGGATTTATTTTACAGGTAATTTTGTAATTATTTTAACTAGGTAGCTATTAAATAGTTATTAACTATTTAATAGCTATTGTACCTGGTTAAAATAAATACAAAGTTACCTGTAAAATAAATATAAATCCTAAAATAGCTATAATATAATTATAATTTATATTGTAGCTATATTAGGATTTATTTTACAGGTAAGTATTTATCTTTAAATAGGAATAATTTATTTAATAAGAGTTAATTAATTTCGTTAGATGTAAATTATATTAACTTAGGGGGGTGTTAGGGTTAGACTTAGCTTTAGGGGTTAATATATTTATTAGAATAACGGTGAGCTCCGGTCGGCAGATTAGGGGTTAATAAGTGTAGTTAGGTGGAGGCGACATTGTGGGGGGCAGGTTAGGGGTTAATAAATATAATACAGGGTTCGGCGGTGTTAGGGGCAGCAGATTAGGGGTACATAAGTATAACGTAGGTGGTGGTCGGCAGATTAGGGGTTAAAAAAATTTAATCGAGTTGCGGCGATGTGGGGGGACCTCGGTTTAGGGGTACATAGGTAGTTTATGGGTGTTAGTGTACTTTAGAGCACAGTAGTTAAGAGCTTTATAAACCGGCGTTAGCCCAGAAAGCTCTTAACTACTGACTTTTTTCCTGCGGCTGGAGTTTTGTCGTTAGATGTCTAACGCTCACTTCAGACACGACTCTAAATACCGGAGTTAGAAAGATCCCATTGAAAAGATAGGATACGCAATTTACGTAAGGGGATCTGCGGTATGGAAAAGTCGCGGCTGAAAAGTGAGCGTTAGACCCTATTTTGAGTGACTCCAAATACCGGCGGTAGCCTAAAACCAGCGTTAGGAGCCTCTAACGCTGGTTTTCACGGCTAACGCCAAACTCCAAATCTAGGCCCTAATAAATTAAAAAATGTTTATCTAACCAACTCTGTGGGGCCTATTTATTAAGGTGCGAGTAGACATGATCCGATACAGCATATGCTGTCGGCATTTATCATTGCACAAGCAGAGCTTGATAATTCATCCCCAATAACTTTAATATATTTCTTCTGGGGAAATTGTACAAATGTAATACTTTCCCCAATAACATACCATCTACAAAAATGGAGAAAAGGGGGCTTTTCAATGGGCTAAAAATAATATTCTATTGAATAGGAGTTGTACTTTGATCAAATATGAAGTATCTGACATTTAGCTTAATTAAGTACTATACATCATTAACAGTAGCGGACCAAATTACCAAAGGGCCCTGGTGCAAACTTTTCTTTTGCCGCCCCCCCGCCCCCCACCAAATGTATTAAGCAATAGTAATAATTTATAATCGAATCTGTATAATTAGTTTGGGGATAGATAAATCTGCAACCAGTGATTGTGAAATGTTAGCAACAGGTTCTCTAAGTTATCTATAATAGAGAACCAATACACTTGCTACATTTTAGCAACAGGTTATTAAGAACTGGTGTGAACAGGCGGATTCCTACTTTAATAAAAGCCCCCCCTACACATTCTGCACACACCTATGTATAGACTGGTTGGTATGCCCCGCCCCCAGAATGTGGGCCCTGGTGCCATTTCACCTGCTGCAGCATTTGTAGTTCTGCATAACGTTTATTAATCTTTTTAATTTACTTCTAGTATCAAATTGACTTTTTCCTCTTGGTATATTTGTAGAGGCTTAGGTTATTTTCATGAGAGCATATATGGCACTATATTCAACCTTACATTGTACATACAAGAAAATTACTCTCACATAGTGTACCCCAAAACAATGCAGATATAAGTAAAGATACGCCATAGCAGATCGGTTGCATTTTCAAATGAACACTTCCTTAGATATTGGAGGAAGAGCACCTTTGGTGTACATGAAGGCCTCTAGTTATCAAGCCGTCAACCTCAAATACACTGGAATTCCACAGCGTATTTGTGGCGAGGCTGATTCGCCTAAGTTATCAAGCCCTACAGACCGGCAAAAGTAGAATTTTGTGACGTAAGCTACTATCCGCCGGACTCAGTCAGACACAGATAGATTCTTACGTCACTCCAGGTGTTCCGAACGCAAGTTCGGCACAATCTGACTACTTTTGGAAGTTATCAAGTGACTACCAGGTACGCTCGGCACTTTTCCGGCCCGGAGGTGGCGGATCCCATAAGAATCAATGGGAGTCTGACCATAGCGAAAGCTCATGTTCGCTGCTGCCCCATATCCCATTGATTCCTATGGGAGATGTCTGCACCTAACACCCTAACATGTACCCCGAGTCTAAACACCCCTAATCTGCCCCCCCTACACCACCGCAACTTAATAAAGTTATTACCTCCTAAACTGCCGCTCCCGGAGCCCACCGCCACTCTAATAAACTTATTAACCCCTAAACTGCCGCTCCCGGAGCCCACTGCCACTCTAATAAACTTATTAACCCCTAATTGCCGCTCCCGGAACCCTCCGCCACCTACATAATACCTATTAACCCCTATCCTGCCCCCCCTATACCGCCGCCACCTATAATAAATTTATTAACCCGTATCCTGTGGATCCCTACCCCGCCGCAACTAAATAAATTGTTTAACCTCTAAACCGCCGCTCCCGGACCCCGCCGCCACCTATATTAAATTTATTAACCCCTAATCTGCCCCCCCTACACCGTCGCCACCTATAATAAATTTATTAACCCCTATCCTCCTCCCCCTATACCGCCACCATCTATATTAAACTAAATAACCCCTAAACCTAAGTCTAACACTAACCCCCCTAACTTAAATATTATTTTAATAAATCTAAATAAAAATTACTCTTATTAACTAAATTAATCCTATTTAAAACTAAATACGTACCTATAAAATAAACCCTAAGATAGCTACAATATAACTAATAATTATATTGTAGCTATTTTAGGATTTATTTTTATTTTACAGGTAACTTTGTATTTATTTTAACTAGGTACAATAGTTATTAAATAGTTGTTAACTATTTAATAACTACCTAGCTAAAAGAAATACAAAATTACCTGTAAAATAAATCCTAACCTAAGTTACAATTAAAACTAACACTACACTATCATTAAATTAATTAAATATATTACTAGCCAATACCTACAATTAAATACAATTAAATAAAATAAACTAAATTACAAAAAAACAAACAAACAAACACTAAATTACAGAAAATAAAAAAATATTAAAAGAATTTTAAACTAATTACACCTAATCTAAGCCCCCTAATAATAAAAAAAAAAAAATAATAATAAAAATCCCTACCCTATTCTACATTAAAAAGTAATCAGCTCTTTTACCAGCCATTAAAAGGGCTTTTTGCGGGGCATGCCCCAAAGTAATCAGCTCTTTTGCCTGAAAAAAAAAAAAAATACAACCCCCCCAACATTAAAACCCACCACCCACATACCCCTACTCTAACCCACCCAAACCCCACTTAAAAAAACCTAACACTAACCCCCTGAAGATCTCCCTACCTTGAGTCGTCTTCACCCAGCCGGGCCGAAGTCTTCATCCGATGGGGCAGAAAAGGACATCCAGACCGGCAGAAGTCTTCATCCTATCCGGGCAGAAGAGGACATCCGGACCGGCAGACATCTTCATCCAAGCGGCATCTTCTATCTTCATCCATCCGACAAGGAGCGGCTCCATCTTCAAGACCTCCGGCGTGGAACATCCTTCTCCACCCACATACCCCTACTCTAACCCACCCAAACCCCACTTTTAAAAAACTAACACTAACCCCCTGAAGATCTCCCTACCTTGAGTCGTCTTCAGCCAGCCGGGCCGAAGTCTTTATCCGATGGGGCAGAAAAGGACATCCAGACTGGCGTGGAACATCCTTCTCCACCGACGACTACACGACGAATGAAGGTTTCTTTAAGTGACATCATCCAAGATGGCGTCCCTCGAATTCTGATTGGCTGATAGGATTCTATCAGCCAATCGGAATTAAGGTAGGAAAAATCTTGAACTTCAATCTGATTGGCTGATTTAATCAGCCAATCAGATTTTTCCTACCTTAATTCCGATTGGCTGATAGAATCGGAATTCGAGGGACGCCATCTTGGATGACGTCACTTAAATATTTTTATATTTTTATACTTATTTAATGATAGTGTAGTGTTAGGTGTAATTGTAACTTAGGTTAGTTTTAATTTTACAGGTAAATTTGTTTTTATTTTATCTAGGTAGCTATTAAATAGTTAATAACTATTTAATAGCTATTGTGCCTAGTTAAAATAAATTTAAATTTGCCTGTAAAATAAAAATAAATCCTAAAATAGCTACAATATAATTATTAGTTATATTGTAGCTATATTAGGGTTTATTTTATAGGTAAGTATTTAGTTTTAAATAGGATTAATTTAGTTAATAAAAGTAATTTTTATTTAGATTTATTAAAATAATATTTAAGTTAGGGGGGTGTTAGGGTTAGTGTTAGACTTAGGTTTAGGGGTTAATTAGTTTAATATACTGTAGATGGCGGTGGTATAGGGGGTAGGATAGGGGTTAAACAATTTATTATAGGTGGCGACGGTGTAGGGGGGCAGATTAGGGGTTAATAAGTTTAATATAGATGGCGGCAGGGTCTGGGAGCGGCAGTTTAGGGGTTAAACAATTTATTTAGTTCCGGCGGGGTACGGGATCGGCAGGATAGGGGTTAATAAATTTATTATAGGTGGCGGCGGTATAGGGGGCAGGATAGGGGTTAATAGGTATTATGTAGGTGGCGGAGGGGTCCGGGAGCGGCGGTTTAGGGGTTAATAAATTTATTATAGGTGGAAGCGGTATAGGGGGCCAGGATAGGGGTTAATAGGTATTATGTAGGTGGCGGAGGGCTCCGGGAGCGGCGGTTTAGGGGTTAATACATTTATTATAGTTGCAACGGGGTCCGGGAGCGGCGGTTTAGGGATTAATACATTTATTATAGTTGCGGCGGGGTCTAGGATCGGCGGTTTAGGGGTTAATAACTTTATTTAATTGCGGGGGGCTCCGGGGGCGGCGATATAGGGGGTAGAACAGTATAGTATAGTGCGGGTGCTTAGTGACAGCTTATCAATAAAGCTGTAGAAAAGCCAAAGAGCAGCGAGATCGGATGAGTGATAACTATCACAGTCCGCTGCTCATCGCCCCGTACTTGGTGCGTGGCTTTTTGACAGCTTTTTTGATAACTTTGGCGAATGTATTCAGGTCCGCGGCGGCGATGTGAGGC
Organism: Bombina bombina; assembly: GCF_027579735.1. Taxonomy (NCBI): domain Eukaryota; kingdom Metazoa; phylum Chordata; class Amphibia; order Anura; family Bombinatoridae; genus Bombina; species Bombina bombina. Next base: position 1,421,335,410 of record NC_069500.1, read on the forward strand.
GAGCTTAGGCGAGCGTATTGGAGCCGGCGAAAGTAGGTACGTACGGAGCTTGATAACTAGAGGCCGAAGGGTGAGATTACATATGCGGCGTCTGGCACAAAACCCGGCGTCGCCAATTTTTAGTCGGATCTAGCTATCACATATATGGCGCAACATATAAGTTATGCGCGTATATTTTACCTGTCAGCCGCAGTTTTTACACCCATAAACTAACATAGATCCGGCGTCACAAGTCGGTATCACAAATTCAACGCAAGGACTTACGTGCCGAGAATGGAGACATTTTACTCCATATTCACCTCGCCACACATAGGCAGGTGCAGGAAGCCTTGCACTGAGTAAATAAGTGCCGTAACTCCCTGGAAGCCTTAACAAACACCTAACGCATGAACAATATCCACCCCTAATTTACCATCCCCCCACCACAATAACTAATAAAATGTATTAACCTCTAAATCGCCAACCCCCACAGCGCAAAGTATATAATTACACTATTAACCTCTAAACCGCCAACCCCCACAACGCAAAGTATTAATCTAATAACTAAGCCCCCTTACCTAACACCCCCTAAGTTAACTCCAATTAAAATACAATTACATAAAATAAAAAATACAATTTACCTTAAAAATAAATGAAAAATTACCACAAATAAAAAATCATAACTTTACATTAAAATAAAAATCCTAACATTACAGTAAAAAAAACAACCTAAGATTACAGTAAAATAAAAAAAAAGCTGAGATTACAAAAAAAAAAAACTACATTATCCAAAATAGTTATTCCTAATCTAATACCCCCTTAAGAACAAAAAAATCACCCCAAAATAAAAAAAACCCTAATCTAATAATAAACTACCAATAGCCCTTAAAAGGGCATTTTGTAGGGCATTACCCTAAGTTTAACAGCTCTTTTTCTTAAAAAAATACAAAGTATAACAGTACAACCACTCAACCCCCCAAAAATAAAATAGACCTGACAAAAAAAAAACTAATATACCCATTAGCTGTTCAAATCAGCCAATAGGATGTAAGCAGCTCTTATCCTAATGGTTGATTTAATTTTTTCATCCAATAGGAATGCAAGGCACCCCAATATAAAAGGGGTACCTTACATTCAATCTTTAGTGTGCGAAAAACGATCGCATGAAGAGGACCTCCACACCATTGGGATGAAGATTGAAGATGGTCCCGCGCTGGATGAAGATGGTCCCGTGCTAGATGAAGATGGTCCCGCACTGGATGAAGATGGTCCCACGCTGTATGAAGATGGTCCCGCACTGGATGAAGATGGTCCCGCGCTGGATGAAGATGGTCCCGCACTGGATGAAGATGGTCCCGCGCTGGATGATGATGGTCCCGCGCTGGATGAAGATGGAGCTGCCTGGAAGAAGACCTTCGGCACCTGGAAGAAGATACCGTATTTTGGGGTTAGTCCATATAATAAAGCCACAGGACCACAAATATCTTCAAATGATATTACCTTTATTCAACAGAAAACATGCAACGTTTCAGCCTCATAGGCCTTATATTGATAAAAGAAAATAATTGGAATTTATATCCCTTTAAGGGAATACCACAAAGTGGTTCTGCCCCTACTTGCGAACTGCATTTAATGGCATAATTAGTCCTATGAATGCTTTGCCCTATGCTTACTGCTTCACTGTTTAAGAACATCATCCAGATTATAGGATTTTTTACTTATATCCTTTTATCCTATATAGGAGATTTATTAACATACATTTTGTACTATTTACACTTTATAATTCTTTTAGTTTTTTTTTGTTTTGTTTTATTAATATCACATTATTATTGGTAGTTAGTTTTCTACTAAATAGTGGCTGTAATGTTGGTCCTGAACCAGGGAATAATTAAGAGGGCCAGATTAAAAGTGGATCGTTATTTAATGCTCCCGCTTCAGCGTTAACTGTGCTAGAAGTAAACTTGTTACCCACATTGGGTTGTGCTCGTATTATGAGTTGAAAGTAAAAAGTTATTGCTCGTGCACTAACCCAATGCATGCAAAAGCAGGTTAGAATATCACGTGCGTGATAACCTATTCCCCCATAGCAGTCAATAGAGAATAAAAAGTGGAAAAAAAACACCCCACTCCTGAGCTAATCTGAACGCATATTCTCAATTGCCCATTTATATATATATATATATATATATATATATATATATATATATATATATATATATATATATATATATATCTGATGGCATGTTGGTACAAAATATATCTATACCTATACTGTATACATACATGCATTTTGTTATAATGATTTTTATTAGATGGTGTTATTATGAGTGTAACTATACTTTGTAATGTATATTTGATGCGTTTTCTGACACTTTTTAGTTTTGCGAAACAGTTAACCCGAGTTCTGAGGTTGCAGTAATTATTCTAGCGTAAATTGTGATTGAGTTCATGCATTTGCATTTACTTTATTTGTAATACGCACGAATGCTAAAACCCGATATCACTCGCACGCAAACTATAGAGCTCCACTCAAAATCTGGCCCAGAGTAATGTAACATATAGGATGTTTATAAATAGGCTCTATGATTATGGACAAGAAATAATCTTCTTTACTGTTTAGTAAATTGGGTAATGCCCTTGCCACGCTGTTACATTGTTATTGGTGATTATTAGTTATTTTTATATGATGCTGACCTTTTTCACCAATAGTTTTAGTTGTAATGTGTGGACATTTTTGCTGGTTGATGTGGTGTTGATGATATGTTATGGTCTATAAATTCCAGAAGGCCAAATAGTCCCTTGGCTGACTATGACAAACCTTTTATCACTTGAAACATGAATGGTTAGGGCATCAGTGTTTGGTGAATCCTAATATCGGTGCCTAAATCTGAATTTTCAGTCTTGTTTATATGACACAAATATCTCATTCATATATGTTTATTAAGCAGCATCATTGTGACAAAAGGAGAATAAATGTTTGCAAGGTGCCTGATGTGGTTTCAGATGGGCTAAACTGGGTAAAGATTTAACCATTTAGCAACCTGGAAAAGGTACAAACCATTGCACACACTGGCATTATAATCCTCTTTAAATCCATCCAGTTTCTGTACTGCATCAAGAAAACACATATACCAATTAAAAGTGATACATTAAACAGATTGGCATCATGTCTGCCCTCTGCGCACTGAAAGCAAAGACATAAAACTGCAGGATTCAGCCGCAGTGACATCTTACTATTGACTAAATGTTGTAGAAATGGTGTTGTTTTCCTTGCAGTTCCATCTGGGCTCTCAGAAACGCTGCTTCTGCGCCTGTTAAGGTGCCAGCGGCAGATGTTTCTTGCCTCTGGATTTACTATGCAAATATATTCCTGACAGCATTTAATTGTTAGTATGATGGACAGCTGACATGCCGCTAACATGGTGTCAGTAAAGACTCTGGTGGATCCCCAGGGAGACCTCAGCTGGCTAATACAAGGAGATGAGGAGAGCAAATTGGAAGTTATGGATCAGAATAAGTAGGGGGGAAGGGTGGGAGCAAATGTATTTTTACCAATTCCAGATGCATTACTCACAGCACACATCTGGAGTTAAATAGGAAGCACTACAGGTAAAGGGTAATTTATTCTGGCCTTTCTTGAGAAAATAATCCCATTGTGAATGTATCTCATATTTAGTTCATTTAATATATTACACAATAAAACTCAAGATGATCCGTGTGTATTTTATTGAAGCTCCCAAATGAGTTGGTGCTAGAAGTTAAAACCAGTTAAACCTTAGTATCTATTACATAATGCTGTAGATTAATAGGTCTTAGAAATAACTGGTGCAAGAAGGACTTTTTGTAAACCATTTGCAATGCAAGAGTGACGTCTATACCAGCTTTTGTATCATCCCTCAAATTATGGCTCATACGTTTTAATCTTTAGGTCTTTGTTGGGTACTAAAATGACACCATGGTGCACCCCTAATAGATCCCTGAGATTGTCTGTATTTCTTACACATTACATGAATAATATATAGGGGGGGGGGGGGGCACATAAGATACCACAGTCAAAACTGGGGGGGGGGGGTCACTAATAATTTTCACCACTAAATCATACCACTGAAAATAAACAAAGTAAATATATATAAATAAGATTCCAAAAATACCAGAGTAATGCGGTATGCAATGATACCTTTTTATTGTACTAACCTAAATACTTAAAAAACAAGCTTCCAAGTTTTCCTTTCTTCCTCAGGTATTGCTTCAGACCTGAGAAAGAGAGGAAAACTCTCAAAAGATTTTACACACACACATTATACACACATACACACAGTTACATACATGCATAAATACACACATACATACATGCACACACATATATACTTACATACACACATTATACACACATACATACATGCACACACATATATACTTACATACACATACATACACACATTATACACACATACATACATGCACACACATATATACTTACATACACATACATACACACATTATACACACATACACACAGTTACATACATGCATAAATACACACATACATACATGCACACAAATATATACTTACACACACATACATACACACATTATACAC